>NW_015644314.1:0-507 GCF_001515625.1 Sinocyclocheilus rhinocerous
TTGGTGAGCCAGAAGAGACTTCTTTAAAAAAAACATTATAAAATCATACCAAATACAAACTTTTGAAAGGTAGTTTTTATTTTATCATAACATTTAACCACGTGCAAGAAAAAATTATTGTTTGGACATTTTGTACGTATTTTAATTTTTACCTGGCAAACCAACTCATGCACTCACAAGCTCCCACGCTCTAGATTTTTTATTTATGTCTCTGTATGAGATTTTAGATGGGTCATACAGTTCAGGGAAATCCATCACACTTAAAACAATCTTCTCCTCCATTTTCAACTGTCCGTTATAAGTTCAATGATTGGTTGTTAATAATCCGTTCACTGATTGGTTAAAGCTGCCGCGGCTGCCGCTGCCGATCACAAAAAGCTTTTAACTGCGTCCGAAATCGCATACTTCCATACTATATAGTATGCGAGACGAGTAGTATGTCCGAATTCATAGTATTCGAATAACAGTAGGCGAGAAGTACCCGGATGACCTACTACTTCCGCCCGA
>NW_015644315.1:0-745 GCF_001515625.1 Sinocyclocheilus rhinocerous
GCACTGAGAGACCTCAACAGTGACGTAACATACGGTTTAATCAAGGAGATGCAGTAACAGGAACAGAAGACCATAGAATACAACAAAAAGCACAGAGAACGAAAATAGAAAAGGGGCGTTTTTGTTGAAACAGCACAACAGAAGAAAAGACGGCTCACAAGTGAGTCTACTTGGGGCTAATGACTCTTTTTGTCCACCCCAACAAATCTAGGTTGTGTTGGGGTCAATTCAACAAAACCTCCCACTAAGGAGGGGGGTCGAAACTTAGGCAGGGGTGCATTGTGCCCCAAACTAATCCTCTTTCTGAGAGCAATAACCAGCGAAAGACACAAAACTCCAACAACAGACTACATAGTAAATTACACACTCAGCATTAAACAATACGATGCAATTTAAAACAATTTATAAAATGATTTGTCATTCAAAATGTGCTTTAAGTTACGTTTAGGTGCACATCTACTTCTTTTCATGAGTTCTTTAAATGAGACCCCCCTAAACATTATCCCCTGGTTTCACAGACAAGGCTTAAGCCTAGTCCCAGACTAAAATGTAAATTTGAGCCGTTTCAACTGAAAGAAACTCACACTGATTGATCTTAAAATATGTCAGTGCCCTTGTTTTGTCTCGAGATGCACACCAGTAATGTTTTTTTTAAGGCACGGTTATAAAAATTACTCAAGTGTCCTAATTGAACTATGGCTTAATCCTGGTTTAGTCTAAACCCTGTCTGTGAAACCAGGCCTAT
>NW_015644315.1:2939-5200 GCF_001515625.1 Sinocyclocheilus rhinocerous
GAGGAGAGACCTGTGTGACTGGTTTTGCATGGTTTCTTGTAGCTGCGTAACGAAAAGGCCTGGATCCACGTCAGCTGTTTAACTGAGCTGCGAGTGTTTGCAGCAGCTGTAATGATTTGATTTTGGTTAAAAAGAGAGATCAAAATAATCGTAACACACTGTATGCACTGTAAAACTGGGTCTAAAAATTGTGGTTAAGGAATGTATTTGTCCTCAAATATTCAATGCACTTTTGTTAACCAGAGCTACCTGTTTGACTAAACAATGGCAGATAGGGGAGGGCAGAAAGATCAGTAGTGCTTGGAAAACCCGTCTGGAAACAACTTATTGCGCAAAATTCATAAAAACAGCATATTTCACCTTTAAAGTCAACATGAAACATCATTCGCAACCTACTTCATAATGTGGTGTATTTCAGAGTAAAACAGGATATTTACAGTATTATATTACTTACATTACCATTCAAACATTTAGGGTCTGTATAATTTTTTTTTCAGCAAAGATACAAGGACATTTTCCAAAAAAAAGAGACAGTACAAAAACGTGTAATGTTACAAAAGATTTTCATTTCAAATAAATGCTGTTCTTTTGAACTTTCTATTCATCAAAGAATCCTGAAAAACAAATGCATCACGGTTTCCACAAAAATAAATAAATAAACAAATAAATAGAGCAGCATAACTATTTTCAACACTCTCATAACAATAAGAAATGTTTCTTGAGCATCAAATCAGCATTTTATAATGATTTCTATAGGATTATGTGACACTGAAGACTGGAGTAATGTCTGCTGAAAATTCAATAAATAAATTACACTTGAAAAGATATTAAAGTAGGAAAAAATTCAATTGTAATATTTCACAATATTACAGCTTTTACTGTATTTTTGATAAAATACTGTAACTGCAGTCTTGGGTACCATAAGAGAATTTTCAACCTCAATTCTTACAGTTGAATGTTTGAATGCTAATGTAATTCAAAATGAGAAATTACATTTTGAAGAAAAATTCTGAAGACAAATTTTTTTCTTTGGAATATAATGCACCGATACATTTTATTATTTTTTTTGCAAAAAGAACAGCATTAAATATTGACATCTGTGAATTCATGTTGACTTCAAAGACTGCTTGAATGAAAAGCTAAAAACATTTATTCACATTTATGAATAACAGTACTTACTAGAAATAAACAAACTTTTCTTACATCCCTAGTATATTTCTGCTTGGGAATGATGGATGTCAGGAAGTCTCAGGTTTCCCTGGATTCTCCAGACTTTCCCTTTAGGCTACAGGGTAAAGGGTTAGTACAAAGCTCTGTGTCTCTCTAGCCACACCCTGATTACTGTCTGGCAGCACACTCACAAAACCCCTACAGGGAAAGGTCAGGTGTTTCCTGGAGAACGCGTTATACTTTTTTCTTTTCAACCTCTTTGTCCACTGTCCAGGAATAACTGGCCGATTGTCTGAATCACTGTGAAATCTGACACTAGTGTCTGATTGTGATGGATCAGGAGTGAGGCTTTGTAGCAGGGGTTAACAGGTGAGCTGCCCTGGGAGACAATGAAAAGTAACAGGAGGAGAGCAGGTGCACTAAATAAATGTTTCATTGCACCCCTTTTCCCAATTCTGTATACGGACATAATAAAAACTAATTGGGAGGCTATACTGCATTGCATCGCTCATCGCTGCAGCTCAAACAGTAGAGCACACCACTAGCAACACCAGGCCATGAGCTCGAATCTCAGGGAAAGCAAGATCTGATAATGTGTGCACCTTGAATGCAATGTAAGTCACCTTGGACAAAAGCACCTGCCAAACGCATGAAGGTAAATGCATTTAGAGATAAGGTACATGAAGGTACTTTTTTTTTTTTAACACAAAAAGGTGCATGAACATTACAATAAAAGCCCTTTAGTGCTTCTCTCAGATTTCTCTCTCCAGCCCTCATAGAGACTCTTGTTTCTGCATCAGTTACTTTAGCAGTGGCTTTAACCGAGCCATGAGTGAATGGAGTGTGATCGCACATCCAGCCCATGCTCCACTCCCCCTGGACCTGCACACGACTTGTTTACCTGCCCAGAGGCACTGAGAGACCTCAACAGTGACGTAACATACGGTTTAATCAAGCAGATGCAGTAACAGGAACAGAAGACCATAGAATACAACAAAAAGCACAGAGAACAAAAATAGAAAAGGGGCGTTTTTGTTGAAACAGCACAACAGAAGAAAAGACGGCTCACAATTGAGTCTACTTGGGGCTAA
>NW_015644316.1:0-517 GCF_001515625.1 Sinocyclocheilus rhinocerous
AAACCCCAACAAAACTAACAATCACAAATAATATCCCCTAACAATAACAAATAATATCCCCGCAAAAATGACACAACAGGCTCAGCCCAGAGATTTAGTATAATAATAATAATAATAATAATAGTAATAATAATTCAGCCATTTTAGTGGAACAAACTCATGTCACTCATTTCAAAGGAAGCTTTAACAAAAACCTGTATGCTGCTTACTCACTATGTCACTCTCTCGCGGTTGAATAAAAAGCATTCTTTTTAAATTCCTTTGTTCTCTTAAGCCTGTGTTATACTTTCCGCATGAGCAATCCGGACTGTCCGTGTACGCGGACTACTTGTATTTATACTTCCAAAAGCATACGCTGATGTTCCATACATGCGTAGTAGATCGGCTTGAACAATAAACAAACATGTGAAACAAACAAAGAATTGCCCAGAGTTATTGCACATCTGGCTGTCTTTATATTGTTTTATAGGTACGAGTAGCAACGGGCTTCTTCACACAGCCTGCGCATGCGCAGTAG
>NW_015644317.1:0-134 GCF_001515625.1 Sinocyclocheilus rhinocerous
CTACTAAAATATTGGCTATTCGAACCAAATCTACTCTTAGTATTACATATAGGCCTACTTGTTTTTTGTTTTTTAACAGCCCGTGATAATTAATACATTACAAAAACATTGTAAAAATTAAAAATTAGGCTACC
>NW_015644317.1:328-677 GCF_001515625.1 Sinocyclocheilus rhinocerous
TTTTTGCACTGATTGGCTATTAACTGTGAGCAGACAGAGTGTCAATCAATGCATTGGAGAATACAGTGAACATAAATGAAAAGAAACGAAGTTGCTTGTCAGGTTTTCCTAACAAGCAACCATGTTTTTTAAAATAAGCCCAAATAACCGCAACCCGCGACCGGGGATTTTTTCAGCAACTTTACAAAAAAAGAAGCCCAAAGTCTTGTATAATACGCAGACTTGGCAACTCTGCTCGTCACCCCACGGAAGAGAGGGGCGGGGCGAGCAGAGCTCATTAGCATTTAAAGCAACATGGACTAGAACAGCTTGCTGAAAACAGAGCTGATTTTGACAGGGTAAAAAGGAT
>NW_015644317.1:764-1026 GCF_001515625.1 Sinocyclocheilus rhinocerous
ATAGACTTTTCATTAAGACCCTAAAGAATCATATCAACTTGTGGAAAATGGGCATCCAATGACCCCTTTAAGCTTTCTGGGGCCTCATTTATAAAATGTGGCAAATAAACCATCCTAAATTTGTTCTAAGGTCATTTCTCAAAAGTGCGTAAGTGCGATTTAGAGAAAATGAACGTGCACACAAAAACACGTGCGTACGCCTCTCTTCTAAATGTGGCATTTATAAATCACAAATGATCTTGAAATTGTGCACAGCTGACTG
>NW_015644318.1:0-330 GCF_001515625.1 Sinocyclocheilus rhinocerous
TGTCAGCAAGTGAATAGATGACTAAACACACAATAAAATACTCAACATGCTACAAGGCTACAAGACATCTATAGATCTACAGAGAGATGTGCAAACGGTGACACTGTTCGCTGAGTCAGTTCTAAGAAATAGGGCACATTCTTGGAGATTTTTGTGTTACAGTGATACTAATGCCGAGTTCACACTGCACGATTTTCAAACTCGTCAGATCGCCGTTGTTTTCACACTGCGTGACTATCTGGGATAGCATTCAGTTGCTGCTGTGTTCACATTGCACGATGGATCGGCGACAGGGGGTTTCACACTGCATGACTTCACAATAGGAAGAAT
>NW_015644318.1:532-615 GCF_001515625.1 Sinocyclocheilus rhinocerous
CTACAAGGAGAAAAAGAAAAACAAGAAAAACTGTAGGTAGATGCAGGGAACAGGGATTGAGTGTTCTGCAAAGAGAGTTGGAG
>NW_015644319.1:0-563 GCF_001515625.1 Sinocyclocheilus rhinocerous
TGATGCGATGTCTTTGAAAATCGTGCAGTGTGAACTCGGCATAAGGAAAACTAGGCAAACAGAATGAAAACCAGGACAAAAACTAAACTTAACCCTAACACACGATATGTAGGCTATATATACAGCCAACACACCTCTGTGCCACATTACATATATACAGCCAACACACCTCACAGCCAACACATGTCTGTGACAGTTTTCCTGCATCCCTCCTCCACCCCAACTCCTCACTCTTAACTATTCTCATCCCAGACTAGGGATTGGGGGTTCTCTGGGTTCGGGTTATATTCCGGGCTCAGAGCCCTCTCTCAGGACTGCACGCCAAATATGCATACTATTTTCTCAATCCGGTTATATGTAAGTGCAAACTCGTGAAATTTTGATTCTGGAAGTCTGGACAAAAATATTTTAAATCCTGTAAAGCTTTGGGTGTGTAATGTCATTGTTGTTTTCATGCTTATTAATACTTGATCTTATAATGCAGGGATTTCCCTATTTTTTTTTTTTTTTTTTTAGCACATTTGCATGTTTACAGTTCTCTAATGTTCATACTGACATGCAGG
>NW_015644320.1:0-1032 GCF_001515625.1 Sinocyclocheilus rhinocerous
TGTGTAAAAGTTAATTAAACACCTTTTGATTGATGTGGTACAGTACATGCAAACACCCACACATTAATAATGAGATATGGAGATGTTTATTGAAATGCGTTTCTACACTTGAGTTTCCATTATTTTGTCTTTTTAGGTTTATTGCTCGTTTTATTTCTGATTAAAAGCTAGAACCTCTGAGGTTCAGCGGGAACATGTTTTTTTTCTCATCAGTGTGGCACTGAACTTCCGTATCTACTAGGAAGTCAATGTGGCGGCAGTCATTTTGAGTTCTGTTTCTTTTTAAGTTTTTAATCTTTTTAATTTAGGAGAATGTCAGTAAATCACCTACTCTTATTACTTTTTTTTCTTCTGGCCTCCAAAACAGGTAAAAAAAAGAATTATTATACAAATGATTGATTATTAATGGTTATTTATTTTCAACGCCGTGGCAAGCAGAATAAAAAAAAAATGTCATTATTGATCGTAGGCGTGGTGAGTTTTGTGCAAGTGTGTGATGGTCATAATCAAACTTTTTGGCAGTTCTGATCACAAAGCTCACCATTAAAGTAATACCATAAAGCATGTATTTACAGCATAGCTGCTTACTGAGACATATCTCAGTGTATCTTGTAAACAGGAAATGTGAAGAGTCTCATCATATCAGTAATACAACATTAACTTATATTATCATAATCCTTTATAATCAGTAGAACCATTTTATTTTAACAGCTAATTTTACAACTTCTTACCATATGTTGGTGGATTGTAGTTTCCAATAAACGGACATCTGATATGATCTGAAACAGACCTTAGGTGGTCAGCTCTATAAAGCCAACAATAGAGCTGACCAAAACACAGTCACAACAATGGACTAAAGATTATTGTTTAAACTAAAAGAAGCAATTACCTGACTCGAATGGCTGGATTACTGATAGCTGTCATTTGTGTTTGTGCACCTTATTGGATTTTTACATTTTTGTTTGTGACAGAAGAAAATGCAAACACGACCCAGATGATTTTGCTGCATCTGAGGGTGTTTAACTACATCCA
>NW_015644321.1:0-1229 GCF_001515625.1 Sinocyclocheilus rhinocerous
ACTTGGTTTCAACACAAATTTCCTGTCCATATTTTTTTACTTTTTAACTTTTCCTGCTTTCAGTTGGACATTAGACATATATATACACTCAAATAAAGAATCTGAAAATGCGTAGCGTTGATGTGCAACTGAAATCACATAGGTCCTGAACTACATGTGATGAGGAATTAACTTGGCAACTGTTAAAATGCTCCATATAGTAAGAATGTGTGTTATATAAATGTATTCGGGATGTACTGCATCAGTCGTATTGTCATGTGACCTACGGCGTCAATTGACCTTTCGCAAAGACCCCGCCCTTCTTAGTTACTGTTGCAATGCCCAACAAGCGAGAGCGCCACATGTTTCACGCAGTGAAAAATACATCGCGGAGCAAAGAGGAAACTGAAAACGCATCAACAGACAAGACAGAGCAGGTTACTTTTTGTATGAAAAAGTCTCAGCTTTCAAATTTTGTCATTTAAGAAATTCAAACTATAAATACCGTTTTGTGGCTCTTTAATGTGTCATGACAGATCGCCGTAGTGCCTCAGTTCAAGCGGCACGTGTACAGATAATTAGGGCTGTGCAAAAAAATCTAATGTGATTTTCATGCGCATCTCGTCAGTAAAGCCGCTCCTGTGATTAGTAGTAAATCTCCAGCACGTGCGTTCAGATGGAGCGGCATTTACTACACAAAGCCGTAGTTCACTGACAAGCTACGCAATATCGCGTTCAAAATCGCAGGCGATTCATTGCCGATTTACTGATTTACATTGACTGGAGATTTACTACTAATCACAGGAGCGGCTTTACTGACGAGATGTGCATGAAAATCGCATTCGATTTTTTGCACAGCCCTACAGATAATCTTTTCATATTTACTAGTTAAAGCATGAAATAAACATGAATGAACATCAGGAGGTATCTTGTGTCAACCGTGGAAAAACGTCAATACACACCATTTTTCAAGTTCAAGTCCACCGACATTAATCTACTCTTCTGTCTGGATTGTTTGCTGGACAAAACGGCAGATTCGGTTTTATGATTGGTCTGATCGCCTGTCAATCAAACTCCTGGTGAAGAGTCATTTGCACCTTTTGGTCATTCACTAGCCATCAACTCCTCTACTGTGTCAATTGAAAGCACATTTCAGAATCTCGGCATTAGAAGTACTGTTTTAAATCCAGGTGCTTTTTGCCTACTATATGTATTAAAGGGGTCATATGATGCGATTTCAATTTTTCCTT
>NW_015644322.1:0-636 GCF_001515625.1 Sinocyclocheilus rhinocerous
TCAGTAAAAAACTAAATACTGGCATTTACTTTCTATTAAATAAAATACAATAAAATAAACACCTTGTAGTTTCATGACTTCATTATATTAATTATATTATATAATTATATAATAAAGACAACATCTACAGATATGCATATTGTCTGCGTCATTGATACGTATAATAATAATAACAGTAATTAAAACCTAAATCGTCATAATTAATATATAGTTTCGGTTTACTGTGTCTTATGGGAAAATTTATTCATCTGATATCTGCGTGATATTAAAAGAACATAAGCATTCGCAAACATGAAACAATTATACTCACGTTCCCTCTGTCATCTTTGAAGTGCATGAGCAAAACTTGTAAACTGAAAAGAACCCGTCATATTTCAGCTGATCGAGAAGGTAACGCCTCCTTTAAATCAGCCTGGGAAATTTAGTTCTTTGTTCCTCTTAGATCGTTCTCAAAACGGTATAAACATGGAAATGGGTTTTATCCTGAAACTACGTTTCCCATAATGCTTAGCACTGCCATCCGAGCGCGATATCGCATGGAGACATGACCAGAGGACAGGCCCTCCAATCACAAGATAGAAACATCGCCAGATGGGCGTGACAGTTTACACAACCACGTTTGGAGTGACATGAATA
>NW_015644323.1:0-1805 GCF_001515625.1 Sinocyclocheilus rhinocerous
ACGGAGTAATATTAATTAGCTACATGTACTTGCTATAAGGTTAGGTTTATAGTTTGGTTTAAGAGTAGTTGCTTTTAATTATGCATAATTTGCTGTAGTATAACAAAACTTGCTGCACTTTTCTCACCATTTTTACAGTTTAGTATTGTGTTAATTCCTAATGATGGTAATTCAAAGGTATTCAAAATTCAGTGATCAGTGTCCCAATGCAAGTTCTGTCATAGAGACGAGCATCAACCCATTTCAATTGAATTCATTATTTGTAACCGCTGACCTTTGACCCTGCAGGTGTTTGACCTGGGTCACATGAACAGGGCGACAGCGTGCACTAATCTAAACGAGCACAGCTCTCGCTCTCATGCCCTCCTTATTATCACAGTGGCGGGTTTCAACTCGCTCTCCTTATCGTCACAGTGGCGGGTTTCAACTCTTCCACAGGCCACCGTACCTCAGGTACACACACAGTTCATGTAAACTGCCTCGCACACAAATAACTAAAAATGTAAATATGAAACCATCTCTTTTTTTCTTTATTTTTGCAGGTAAGCTCAATCTGGTGGATCTGGCTGGTTCCGAGCGGATTACCAAATCCGGCGCCGAGGGCAACCGTCTGCGCGAGGCTCAGTGTATCAACAAATCACTGTCTGCGCTGGGCGACGTCATCAACGCCCTGCGCTCCAAACACTCGCATGTGCCCTTCAGGAACTCCCGCCTCACGTACCTACTGCAGGACTCGCTCAGCGGAGACAGCAAGACCCTCATGATGGTGCAGGTGTGTGAGTGCTCTCTGGATCACTGGGTCAGCAGGGTTGTAATGGAGAGGCTTATTTTAAACCTTGACACATTTTGAGTGGATTTGAATGGATTTAGGGGATAAAGACTGTACTTGGTACAGCATGAGCAGTCAAGGTATTTTAAGCAGTTCATGCACACGCTTGTTGTTTTATGCTAATCACTAATGAAAACCCTCAAATGCAAAAAAATGTTGTGGACTTATAATACGATTTTAAAGCTGAAACCACTGCCACTTTAAATGTTTCCACATAATGCCTCAAAGTCTCGATCACTCGGAAAATTCAGTGTTTAAACATTTTGGGGTTTTTATAAGAATCATGGATGGAATCACAACTAAGTAGTTTCTGAATTGGAACCACATTACTTAAATTCCTTATGATTCCAATCACAAGATTACAAGATTTTCTACCTACATCATGTTAGTTTAGTGTGCAGTTTATCATTCTTTCTGATAAACTAAGATTCTTCTCTCTGTATCTCAGGTGTCTCCTCTAGAGAGTAACGCCAGTGAGTCGGTTTGCTCTCTGAAGTTCGCTCAGCGTGTTCGGACTGTTGAGATCGGGCCCTCGTCTTCCTCACGCCGCCAAGCAGAGAACTCCTCTACATCCTCCTCTCCAACTCATGACAGCGTGGAGGTACAGCGTCACAGACACACACATCCTCACGTGTTCATGTCTGAAAACAACAACGTCTTTGAGATCTGTCCTTCACCCACAATTTTTCTTCTGTTACTAATGCAGTGGCCACAATACACTCATTATTCCACTTTTCCTTCTCTCCGGTTCATATTTATACTGTAATTTGTGTGTGAAAAATTCATTTACAGAATGTAACTGTGGTTCTTACATAAGCAACATTTCAACCCAAATTTATGGCCCTGTAATCACAGTAAACCTTTTTTGTGTTGCACTTTGTTTGAAAATGTAACAATACCTTTTATTTTTTTTGGCATTTGATTTACATTGTTTTAAAGGGGTCATATGATGCTGCTAAAAAGAACGTTATTTTGT
>NW_015644324.1:0-1046 GCF_001515625.1 Sinocyclocheilus rhinocerous
TCCTGGTCAAACCTGGAGCAACATCTTCATATCAACAGCCTTGAGATGATGGTGCTTTTTCTAGCCCTAAAAACCCTCCTTCCAGCCTTAAGGGGGCACCACGTCCTGGTCCGCTCGGACAACATGATGGTGGTAGCCTACATAAATCACCAAGGCAGTCTCAGGTCACACTCCCTTCACAGGTTGGCTTGACGCATCCTTTTATGGGCACAACGTAAACTCCTCTCGCTGAGATCAGTTCACGTGCCGGGCAGATTGATGCTGACAGATGCTGTCCAGGGGCAATGTAACTCCAGGAGAATGGAGACTACATCCCCAAATGGTTCAAATGATCTGGTCTGTCTTCGGCAGGGCAGAGGTGGACCTCTTTAGCTCAGAAGACAACTTTCACTGCCCAATTAATTTTTTGAAGCATCGAGAAGCACTGGCCCACGTTTGGCACAGCACTCGCCTGTATGCCTTCCCCCCGGTTGCCCTGCTTCCTCAGGTCATTAGACGGGTCAGGGAAGTCAGATGTTCGATCCTCCTGTTGACCCCAATCTGGTGGAAACAGATGTGGTTCCCCAAGTTGATTCAGCTGCTATCGGAAGCGCCCTGGCCGATACCACTGAGGATGGACCTCCTCTCGCAAGCAAGGTGCATGATTTGGCATCCCCGGCCAGAGCTGTGGAGCCTTCATGTTTCTGGCCCGTTTCGGCACTCAGAACAGCTCTTTGTATGCTTCAGAGGCCACTCTAAAGGGCTGCCAGTTACGAAGCAGAGACTATCTCATAGAGGATGCTATAGCCCTGGCTTACGCCTCAGCGAGCTTACAGTGTCCAATAGGAGTGAGGGCCAACTCCACCAGAGGAATGGCCTCCTCCTGGTCTTGGTCCAGCGGGATTTCTATTGGTGATATCTGTGCGGCCACCAACTGGTCGTCACCGTCTACCTTCACCAGGTTTTATAACTTGGACGTTCCTGTCCTGCAAACATGGATTTTGTCCACTTAATTTACCTACCCCCCTTCGTAAGTTTGGGAGGGTTGTGCTATGTAGTCCTCAGCC
>NW_015644325.1:0-3532 GCF_001515625.1 Sinocyclocheilus rhinocerous
GGTTCAGGCACCGGAACCGTTTTAAAAGTATCGATTTGGCACCGGAATCGAGAAGAAAAAAAAAAACGATACCCATCCCTATTCTTTACTGTCCTTTCCTTGGTTATGTATCACCAATATGATTGCCTCTTTCCAAGACTGAGGAAGCTCTCCCTCTTTAAGTGTATGGTTAAACGATCAGAGAAGTAAGGGTGTTAATTCGGAGCGAAATATTTTGTACCATTCAGACGGATATCCATCCTTTCCGGGAGATTTATTTTGTCTTTAAGCTATTTATTGCCTTATCTAATTGGTCTTGCATTAGTTCAGCCGTTAATATTTTGTTTTGTTCTGAGCCAATTGACGGTAAGTCCAATGAATAAAGAAAATTTGAAATCGATTGCGTGTTTGCTTGAGATGGCTGAGAATAAAGAGTTTTATAAAAATGTTCAAAATAATTTAGAATATCTTTTATACAATTACTTATTTTCCCTGTAACTGGGTTTTTAATATTCTTTACTATGTGTTTTGTTCTTTGCTTGCAGAGACGCCAAGCTAAAAGTTCCATGGCTCTGGGCCCAGTTTCATAGAATCTCTGTTTAGTAAATTTGGCCTGTTTTTCTACATCATCTTCATATATTTTATTGATTTCTTCTCTCACCGTCTTTATTTGATTCAGCAGATTTGAGTTATTATTCTGTCTATGTTCATCTTCTAAATTTTTTATTTTTTCTTGTAGTTCCTGAAACTTCTTCTGTTTGGCCTTTTTCCGCAATGAAGTCAAGAGAATAATTTCCCCCTGTATCACCGCCTTAAAGGCATCCCATAACACATGAGGTGAAACCTCTCCATTATCATTGTCCTGTAGGTAGTGCTCAAATTCAATTTTATATATAGAGATATATCTCTCACACCAATACTACAATCTTTAACAATATGAAGGTCTGATTTAAATGTGAAGAAATAGTCTATCCTGGAATAAACTGTATAATATGTATACTGTTTACCTTTAGGGTTTAACTCCCTCCAGACGTCAATTAGGCCTAACTCTTTTATTAGTTTCCGCACCATTGAAGCCTGTGAGGTTATTTTCTTCATTCTTTTTGTGCTATACAGGTCCAGTTTAGGTTGGAGATGGATATTCAAGTCTCCTCCACATATCAAAGTACCGTTTGTTTCTGAGGCTATCAACTGGAATATTTTCTTAAAGAATAATTTCCCACTGCCAGGAGGTGCATAGATATTAAATAAAGTAACCATTTTTTGATCAAATTTTCCTTTTACCAATATAAATCTTCCTTCCTTAAAATAAAGTAACCATTTTTTGATCTAATTTTCCTTTTACCAATATAAATCTTCCTTCCTTGTCCCTAATTTCAGACATAAACTCAAAGGTTTGTGAGTTAGGTATTAAAATAGCTACTCCTCATTTTCTACCAGACAGATGTGATGAAAAGTAACAGTTTTTAAAACCCAATTTTTAAAATTGTTCATGCTCCAAATTCGACAAATGTGTCTCTTGCCAAAATATAATGTTTGTTTTCTCTCTCTTAATCTTTGCTATGGCCCTGCTTCTTTTTACCACGTTATGCAACCCGTTGACATTGAGAGTCATTATCTTATATTCCTGGTATGTCTTAAACATAGTTTTATATATTGACAGAATGTACCCATGAAAGTCAGAACAATGCGATTTAAAACCAAAACAACTGCTAAACTATTTATGACAAAAAACAAAGTCATTCCGAACAATGATTTCCACTGTAAGGGTTATATAATTATAACCCTCTCAACAGAGGGTAAATCCTCACTTTTAGTGAGGGCCTCTCAGCTCGTGATATAAAGAAAAGAAAAAAATCTCACTCTTAGTAAACAATCACGAGAAAGTTCAAATTATTTGGTCCCCTTGCGTCGATCTATATGTCCTTATACAGTAAGTGGAGGGGGTTATCCATGACAAGGATGAGGGTAGACAATCAAAAGTGGCGATTTAAGGAAAGAATGAAAAGGTGATTATCTAAAATACTTGACTTTAAATATTAAAGTGACTTTTCTTATCTTTTCTTAATGGAAATCCTCTGCCCAGTTCAAATATCACTACCTTACTGTACAATAAACAAGACAGAAGTAAACATTTCTGTCCTTAGTGGATATTAGCGTTTATTTAATAAACACATCTTTAATACTGATAAAATAAAATAAAATATATTGTAAATGGTATGTAAATGGTAGCTGTACTCCTAACACTATTATCACTAGTATGTAAAATAATCAAAACGTTATTATTTTGGCTTGTTGGTTTTTAAATTAAATTGGTTTGTTACCAATTTACCTGTTGACTGGTTGAAGCGTTCCTTTGCGACCTGGATGTTGTTTTTGAAGGTCTGATGCTGGCCAATATCAATCTCAGTCTGGCTGTTCCAGTAATCTGCTCCCACATTCTGTCTGATCCAGTCTGTCTTCGGCACAGCTTTCTTCATGTTGCTGTCAAAGTACATAAACTGCTCATCATTGACCAGACCAACCGCAGTGAGCTCTGGGAAGCCACTGACTCCAGACACACCAGCGTAGAAGTATTTCAGAGAGTGTGTTCCTGTGGACCGAGACACAAACAGAGAGAAGTTTAGACAACATCTCCACATAAAGCCTGTTCAAAATTCACACTTTAAGAGTTACATCAACACTGAAATTCACAATTAGTCTATATTAAAATAATTTATGCCATAACAGGTGAAAACAGTTACCTATATTGCAATCTTTAAATTGACTAATAAAAAAAGAAAAATGCCACCCTGATATACAAAAGGACTGTAGCTTTAGTTGTTTATTAATTAAGTTCATATTACAGATCTTCCTAAGTTGCCTAAATTTACATTTGAGACCTTGTCAGTTATTGTACTAAAAATATAGCAAGATGTGCTGTACTTTTTATTAAAACAATATTTACTCAGAATCAGTTTTGTTGGTCAAGTTTGCTAAAACACAGAAGTCATTCTGATTTCAGTTACCTTCAATATATAACACAAGAAGACAGATAAAAAGACTTATATCTAGACACAGTAAACTCTGGATATGGGTTATTTACATGTATGAGACTTCAAGATCTCACTTCAGGCAAAGACAAATGTAAGAAGAACAAATCTATTATTGAATATATTACTTGAAATCTGTCCAACAATAGAACAAAGAAAGTAAAATGCTACAATAATGATTTGTATTTGATTTATCTATTTAACAGGAATGTATTATTGTTATTATTTATTAGTGCAACGGATTCAGTCATGTGAAAGGAATGAAATGCAATAAGTTTCTGGTATTTTAGGACGCCAGATTAGTAGGGATGTAACGATTCACTCAACTCACAATTCGATTCGATTCACGTTTTTTTTTTTTACAAAATGAGATTTAAGACAAATTATAAATTAAATGTGTCCTTTTATTATTGCTTGGACAAAATACTGTTCGTTTCTTTGTGAAATTGAAATATTTTATTACAAAATACTGTTCGTTTCTTTGTGAAATTGAAATATAACACTTTAATAATATACTAATA
>NW_015644326.1:0-490 GCF_001515625.1 Sinocyclocheilus rhinocerous
TTTAATACTGTAAAGTTGCTTTGACACAATATGTATTGTTAAAAGTGCGGTGATATGTGAAAAGAAACTCTGGCTCCCGGGTACCGCTGTGGCATCTGAAGAGAAAAAGTGGCTTTTGCGGAAGCAGGCACTGCTGTGGCAGTGGGAAGTAAACATACAGGCTGCTGCGACAGCGGGCACTTCTGTGATATCTGAAAAGAAACTTTGGCTCCTGAGTTATCACTGTGGCATCTGAAGAGAGAATGTGGCTTCTGCGGAAGAGGGCACTACTGTGGCAAATGAAAAGATAATGTGGCTTCTGCAGAAGCGGGCACTGCTGTGGAATCTGAAAAGAGAATGTGGCTTCTGCGGAAGCGGGCACTGCTGCTGTGGAAATGAGCTGATGTTAAAGGACTCAGCTGATGAGGGTTCGGTGAGCTTCTTTGATATAGAAGCGGTCTTACCAAATGTAGGTCTTGAAGGCCTCTGACGTCCAGCGGGCGAGTGCCTG
>NW_015644327.1:0-2149 GCF_001515625.1 Sinocyclocheilus rhinocerous
GTCAGAAGCATCTTACCTGGACTAAGGAGAAAAAGAACTGGACTGTTGCTCAGTCCAAAGTCCAAAGTTGTCCAAAGTCCTCTTTTCAGATAAAAGTAAATTTTGCATTTCATTTGGAAATCAAGGTCTGGAGTCTGGAGGAAGACTGGAGAGGCACAGAATCCAAGCTGCTAGTAGTCCAGTATGAAGTCTGAGGCACAGAATCCAAGCTGCTTGAAGTCCAGTGTGAAGTTTCCGAAGTCAGTGATGATTTGGGGTGCCGTGATGTCTGCTGGTGTTGGTCCATTGTGTTTTATCAAGTCCAAAGTCAATGCAGCCGTCTACCAGGAGATTTTGGAGCACTTTATGCTTTCATCTGCTGACAAGCTTTATGGAGATGCTGATTTCCTTTTCCAGCAAGACTTTAGCACCTGCCCACAGTGCCAAACCCACTTGCAAGTGGTTTGCTGACCATAATATTACTGTGCCTGACTGGCCAGTCAACATGCCTGACCTGAACCACATAAGGAATCTATGGGATATTTTCAAGAGAAAGAGTCGATCCAACAATCCAGACGAGCTGAAGGCTCAATAGTGCCTCAGCAGTGCCACAGGCTGATCGCTTCCATGCCACACCTCACTGATGCTGGAGTTTGTGCTAAAGGAGCCCCGACCAAGCATTGAGTGCATAAATGAACATACTTTAAAGAACTTTCTGTTTTGCAAATCCTTTTTTTGATTGATCTTAGGAAATATTCTAATATTTTGAGATACTAGATTTTTGACTTTCATGAGCTGTAAGCTCTAATCATCAAAATTAAAACAAAAAAACTTTTGAAATGTTTTACTTTACATGTAATGAATCTAGAATATATGAAAGTTTCACTTTTTGAAATAAAGTAACTTTTTCACGATATCCTAATGTTTTTAGATGTACCTGTGTATATACATATATATATATATATATATTAGAGCATTTATGTACTTGTATGTTTTAAATGGAAAAATAAAGAATATTTCTATTTTACGACATTACTCTATCATATTTATACATACATGCATACATACATATTAAAAAAAACTTTTAAATGCAAGCTTAAGTATATATTCATTTACAAATGTATATAAAAGTGTATATATAAAATAAATATGGGACACTTATGCTTTAAAAAATACAGTACATATAAATTTTTTTCATAATTATTTTACCTTTCCGTCTTTATCACAAGTGCTGTATGTCTGGATGTAGTCTTTTTCTGAGCATGGCGGTCTACTTTTGCACATGGCAGAGCCTTCTGCTATTAAAGATGCAGAAGAGTCATACCTCACATAGACATGAATAGTTTGGAACTGGAAGACAAGCCTAACACAAGCAAAATTATTCAAAGTGTTAAAAAGGAATTATTGTGATATGAGGTCAAGGCGAGTAAGTGATATCAGAATCTCTTTTTTGTGTGTGTTCTATTCCCTTAAAATCAAATGGCTTCATTTCTGCATAAATATGTGTACATACAAAATATGATATCAAAACATAAAAAATCATATCTTTTTTTTTTGTCAGCCAAACCCATTTGACCGAAAATATTTACTATATATTTATATTTACTATATCTACCCTGTGATTTTAATATTCCAATGGTTTAGCAACAAAACACACAAAATTCGCATGTTTTCATTTCTTTCATGTTGAGTAATGGTCACATATCATGCAGGTAAACAAATAAAATCAAATAAAACAGGCCTATGCATTTAATAGAGAACAGCCTATGTGGTATTCATATGCATGTATGTACTTACAGGCGTAGTGTGTTTTTGTGTTGCAAGGTGTGCAGGAGCTGGCCCCTCGGCCAGAATACGTGTCTCGTGGACAGGACTCACAGGAGGAGGAGCCCGGGGTGCGGCTGAACGTCCCAGGCTTACATGGAAAACACTCTGATGTATATGCCACACCTGAAGGAGAGAAATGGTGTCATATAATCTTTCAATAAGGGGAAGAATTGTTTTGTTTTTTTTCAGATTAAAATGGGGTGCACATTCGTAGCACATCCTGACCTTCGATCCGTATGTTCTTCAGGAGTACAGGTTTGACTGCTTTAGAGCCGAGTGTTACTCTAGTGGTTCTCCAATACAGGATATTAGTGCCAGAATTCAGATTCACCTGATATATATA
>NW_015644328.1:0-742 GCF_001515625.1 Sinocyclocheilus rhinocerous
CAATAAATCAAATTTTTTGTCACATAGGACCCTATACTCTCTCTGATGTGAGCAATACAATAGTTTGTCAGTTCTTTAACGTGACGGAATGACAATGTCAAGCAGAAGTTTATTTTGAATCAGAAGAGCCATTAACTCAACAGGGAGTTGAGTCGCTGGGGCTATTAACACTAGGGCTGAAACGATTGCTCAAATACCTCGAGTAACTCGAATACAAAAAATCATTGAGGCAAATAGCTTAGTTTAGTCCATTTACTGTAACTACACACGGAACAACATGTTTCCCCACGGACCATTATTACTGACGCACAACCCGATAAACGCTGGACCAGACCATAGACTGTATAAAAACAGGGACCAGACTTAAAAAAAAAAAGCGCTGGACATATTTAAGACCGTAAATCAATATGGTGGCTAGTTATAATGTCCCTACGTTAGCTATGTTTTGTGAAAGACTAAACGCCATGGTGCATAAAAATACCACAGAAAGAAAGTTAGTCAATGTCACACGAAGAGTGCCACCTCTAAAATCAGCATTAAATTTAGTCAATATCACACGAAGAGTGCCAGTTTTCACCTCTAAAATCAGCATGATTACAAATGTGATTTTATTCAACAGTTCAATAAACAAGAAGGTAATATTATGAGACTTACGTTTTAGACA
Source organism: Sinocyclocheilus rhinocerous (assembly GCF_001515625.1). Lineage (NCBI taxonomy): Eukaryota > Metazoa > Chordata > Actinopteri > Cypriniformes > Cyprinidae > Sinocyclocheilus > Sinocyclocheilus rhinocerous. The sequence goes on from NW_015644328.1 coordinate 665, forward strand.
CTATATTGCCTGTTTTTGCTTTATTTTGCCTTTAAAAAAATTCCAAACACAGCCACAGCGCTGTTTTGCGTCTCTGTG
>NW_015644329.1:0-354 GCF_001515625.1 Sinocyclocheilus rhinocerous
TGATTAGCAAGTTACTAGCATGTCACTAGCATGTTTCTAGCATGACTAGCAAGTGATTAGCATGTCGATCAGAATAGATAGAAATAATCAGATAGACAGATAGACAGATAGATAGATAGATAGATAGATAGATAGATAGAAATAGTCAGATGATAGATAGATAGATAGATAGAATCAGACTGAGATAGATAGATAGATAGATAGATAGATAGATAGATAGATAGAATCAGACAGATAGATAGTCAGATGATAGATAGATAGACAGAAATAGTCAGATAGATAGAAAGAAAGAAAGAAAGAAAGAAAGAACGAAAGAAAGAAAGAAAGAAAGAAAGAACGAAAGAAAGAAAGAAA
>NW_015644329.1:364-594 GCF_001515625.1 Sinocyclocheilus rhinocerous
GAAAGAAAGAAAGAAAGAAAGAAAGAAAGAACGAAAGAAAGAAAGAAAGAAAGAAAGAAATAGTCAGATGATAGATAGATAGAAAGAAAGAAAGAACGAAAGAAAGAAAGAAATAGTCATATGACAGATAGATAGATAGAAAGAAATAAACAGATAGATAGATAGACAGATAGAAAGAAATAATCAGATAGATAGATAGAAAGAAATAATCAGATAGATAGATAGATAGA
>NW_015644330.1:0-794 GCF_001515625.1 Sinocyclocheilus rhinocerous
TTTCACAGTAGAAAATGAAACTAAAGAGATGGAACAACAACAACATAATAGCAGAGTCTGCAACAACGACAGACGTCCGTACTGACAAGGGCTTGTATGAGAGGTTTATGAAATAGCTGCAACTTTAGATTAAAAGACTATAAAGACATTTTTATCGGTCATAACTTTTGGAGAAAAATAACACAGACACTGAACAAAGATGAAGCATTCTAGAGCGCATTGTCGAGCGTCTGCATTCACGACACCTCAAATGGACTATACTTTGAAAGGCTATGCGTACGACTGTGCGCGTACATTATCACTGCTCAGAAGAGAACCCACCTCTGGTCCCATCTTTTTCCTTATTAGTCTTTGTAATGATGCACTTGTAAAATGGTGAGTTGCTGTTTAAAACATCCCTTTAGGCAAGGGTTTAGATACTCTGTGTTCAATAAACAAATTTCTTCTTTTTACCATATATAAAACAGCTGCTTTCAAGGTCCAAACATGTTGACTAGTCATGTCATGTCAATTATAATCACAACGCAAGGAGCGTTATTTTGATAATATGATAATTTTGATAATTTAAATCACACACTTGATACTTCACAACTTCATCTCATTCATTCCATTCAACATTACTTTTAGCTTAAAGGAATAGTTCACCCAAAAATGAAAATGTGATGTGTATCTGCTTACCCCCAGGGCATCCAAGATGTAGGTGACTTTGTTTCTTCAGTAGAACACAAGCGAAGATTTTTAACACAAATCGTTGCAGTCTGTCAGTCTTATAATGGAGGTGAATGGGAATCACG
>NW_015644331.1:0-3226 GCF_001515625.1 Sinocyclocheilus rhinocerous
GTGCATGGCAGTGGCCCCATCATTGTCTCTGTCAGACAGGCTGATGTCTGTGAAACTCATCTATAGAAGACAGAAAGTCTGATCAAGAACCTACAGAAATGATGTTAAGCAATGGTGCAAAATACTGCTCATCATAGTAGCTCAAATAGCACACCTGGCTGAAATGATGCACCAAAATAAATAGTTTTGTGCAATGTCAAGTAATTAAACAGAATGGTACTTAAGTACTAAAACTGCCCAAAATGTAATCGTTACAAAAAAAAAATGTTGCAGCATTATTCCTGCCAGAAGAGATCCGTAAACAAAACCCAGTCACCAAAGTTTTGTCTGGTACCCAAAATCGGTTTACAGCAAATCTTGTCTGGTAAAATCCTTACTATATACGGTGAATAACTGTAATAGATCTAACCTTACATTTAATGTAATTTTACAGTAACATACTATTACATTTGAAATATGAAAAAGAACAAGTCATCATATAATTTACAGTGAAAAACCATAAATTGACATTCCCAGAATTCCCTACATGGCACTTCACATTCGATGTTTTTTGCTGAAATAGCTTGTTTTCGTTTTTTTCTTATTAGTTATGTTCGTTAGGTTTATATGTTATATCGGTAACACTTTAGAATAGGGAACATTTATTCACTATCAACTACGACTTTTCCCTCGATAAATAACTAATAGTTAGTAAGCTAGTTGTTAAGTTTAGGTATTGGGTAGGATTAGGGATGTAGAATAAGGTCATGTAGAATAAGGCATTAATATGTGCTTAATTAGTATTAATAAATGGCTAATATTCTAGTAATATGCATGCTAATAAGCAACTAGTTAAGAGACCCTAAAATAAAGTGTTACCGTTATATATCTAATGTTGTTAATTAATGCTAATTGCATTACTTTAGTGTTGTGTGTGTTACCATAATGGTGTTTAGTATTTGTGCGAATGACACTGTGTGCACCTTCTGTATATTAATATTTACTTCCTCAGCTTGTGGAAAAGCTGCTTCTGATGAACTTTGACCCGTCACGTGACTTTCTCATCATTCTCACCTGTTTTTGGTAGTTGTCAGTGTATTACAAAGGTACAAAACAGATATTAGTATATTAACATTATGATCAGTTAATGAAATGTGTTTTTAATGTAAATTAAGCTAAATCTGTAAAACCTAAAATGGCAAAGTTCTGGCAACCTAACCCTTTTTTTATTACAGTGTAGGTTAAACAAAAATAGCAAGCATTGCAAGAGCAAGGAAAATAATAATATAAAATCTAAAAACATAATAAAAATGACAAATAAATGATATAAATGAATACATTTCATAAATGACTAATGAGTACAAATGATTATAAAACAAACTTAAGGACAAGGAGAAAATAAAACAAAGCACAATGTCTGGTTGTTCTCTTGAATACACACACACACACACACATATAGGTTGCTACTGAAACAAATCCTTAGATCTTTCAACATTAACAAAACAAGTTTCTAATTTTTTTCATTTGAAATGCTCACAAATTTGGATGCTTTTCTGTAGCATTTGGTTGTTGCTGCTGCAGAACTTGTATATGTGGTATTTATGTTCCATTCCTGTGAAAGTGAAATTTTTTTTCTGTGATAATCAACGTTGTGTTGATAAAGCACAATCTTGCGTTAAACCTGGGAACATTCCATGGCAAAATATTTGAAATCATACATGAAACATTATGTTTGCAGTACTGTACTCATCCATTAAGAACAACTGTTTTTGGCTCACCAGCCAGACAATGACAGTGTTGTGTCCCATCTGGGCAGCAGCATGCAACGGTGTCATCCCATCATTGGCTCTGATACTTGGCTCCGCCCCGCAGTCCTTCACTAGGTACTGGACGACTTCCAGGTGGCCCTCCTGACATGCAAGGTATAGTGGTGTGGCACCGTTCTTAGTTTGGAAATTGACAACTCTAAAACACAAGCAAAAACGAGGAAATTATACATTTTTTAAAAAAGGGTGAATAGAAATATAAAAATATTTAGTGTTGTTTCTAAATTATACCTCTATATTTACATATCTTTTTTTTTTTTTTTTGCAACATGAGCAATAACCTGACCCAAAATTACTACACAGAACTCTGGAGTACCTTTAATTACAGCATTACTGCATTAGTTTAAACTAATACGAAATGATCATTTCCAAAGGTGACTCTACAGGCCAGCAGACTGACAGCAGAAAGCAGCTAACTAGCTTTATATTATCTCACCACCATGACACTAGTGTGTTGTGAGTGTTGAGCCAATGGTTGCTAAGCTGTTCTAGGTATAGTTGCTGTGCGGTTGCTTGGGTGTTCTGGGTGGTTTCTAGGTGGCTGATTTCTATCTGAAGTCAAAAGAAGCCACCCTCAGATCTCGGTGATATTCTGGTCTCTAGATATGACTCAGGTCCCTCTTTCAGGGTAAATCTATATAGTCCAAGGGTGTGAAACAGCTCGAAGTAGAATGTCATGTATTGCCATCTAGAAATCACAGTAATTATGACATGGCGTGAATGCAGCATACGGTAACAGAGAAAACAGGAAAAATACAGGAACTGAACTCAGGAGATTAAGAAAACTATATCAAAATAAGAGTCCTGGATGAAACAAAACTGTGACATTTATCATCTGCATAGTAAGTCTGAAGACTTAGAAGAAAACAAGCTGCATGATTTTATGTGTTATTTGTGTCCACAACATAAAAGTTAGGGGTTTTGCTCAAACTGTGCGGCTTGTTGAGGAGATGTGTGCCATTTACCTTCCAACTCTGTTTGGACTTTTGATTTTCCAATGGCAGATAATGAAATATGCAAACATGTATACGTACATAGAGGGAGAGGCCCAAACCATATCTACAGCCCAGAATATCAGAGACTAAATGAGGACTTTTGACTATAGGCAACCACAAAGATCCAAGCATTGTGAAAGAGAGTTTTGCATAGGCAAGCCCCATCAGAAAATTTTAAAATGTAATTTTATTGTGTTTAAAGTGTGCAACAAATCTGACACATGTGTACACTTTAAGTGCAAACCAAATAAGTAATCTTGGTAACACTTAGAATAGGGAACACTTATTCACTATTAGTATTAACTATGACTTTTCCCTCAATAAATTCCTAATTTGCTGCTTATTAATAGTTAGTAAGGTAGTTGTTAAGTAGGTATTATGTATGTAGAATAAGGCATTAATATGTGCTTAATTAGTACTAATAAA
>NW_015644332.1:0-1232 GCF_001515625.1 Sinocyclocheilus rhinocerous
AACATCAAAGATCACACAACAGAAGTGCGCGCGCGCTCTCTCTCTATCTCTCTCCCTCCCTATCGTTAAGTAACTTGTGCATTGTTTTACTTACTTGTTTTTGACATATCTGACCGAACTACAAACTTTCCAGTGATGTCTGTGAGAAAGGTATATTCACTCGACAAGCTCGCGTATCTGCGACGCCGCGCGCTCAATCCACTCAGCGCGCTTTGTTTATCAGCTCGCGCACATCAGCTATTGGTATCACCAGTATTGGTATCAGTGCATCCCTAATAAGTAGTGAAGAAAACGATAAAGCTTACAGCACCTGGTATTCCCAGGCATCGTAGTAGACATCCTTAACTCCATTCTACTGTCTGTTGTTCTGTTGTCAGTGTTTCTTTGTCTGAATATGGCGCTTATCACATGCTGTGTGGTATCGGGGCATTTTAACGAGTACGAGTACGAGTACAGGAGCTCAGTATCGGGCCTGATACCGATACTGATATAAATAGGTGCATCCCTATTTAAAATGTAATAGTAGTGTAAGCATTTCAATTACTTTATTAAAGTAATGTAACTGATTACATTTGATTACATTTCTAAATTTTTAACAAATGTTTTCAAATCATTTTCAAACATTTATAGCAGGCGGGGCTTAACTTTACAGTAGGACTCAACACTTACTACTGTCAAACTTTCAAAATCCTTCATCAGTTGAATTAAGATTATAATAATTTAATTTTAAAGCACAGCCACCACAAAATCAGACTTTAATTTTAAAGCACAGTCACCACAAAAAAAATCAGACGCAGCTATGTTTACTCTGAGATTATTCTGCGGTTAAATACAGATTTAAAATCATAATATATAGTTTAACAGCTATGATACTGTTTTTGAATTCAAATCTTTTCATAACTATGACAGGAAACACTGGCATCTAACAATGCTTTGGAAAAAAAAAAAAGCATATACATACACCCAAATAGGAAGTTATCAAATAATCACGTGTCTCATATTTTAGATCAGTCAATGCAATTTGGGAAAGAAATCAATCAAATCTGTATGTGTGTGAAAATATTCAGATGTAACCTCCTTTGTAATCATTAACATTTTCATAGGTAACTGTAATTTAACTCCACATTTTTTACAGCCAGTTACAGTTACATTTATTTTGTAATTAAATTACGTAGTTCATACAACTTGTTACTCCCCAACACTGGTCACAGGCATGTCGGGGAGTAATAACT
>NW_015644333.1:0-1505 GCF_001515625.1 Sinocyclocheilus rhinocerous
ATGACATCAAAGACCATAATTACTAAGAGTCTCAGACCATCATCAAAATGACTGCAGAAATACAACTTGATCAACAGTGATCTTTGCCTGTTTTTGAAGTTTTTAAGAAGTTGTTAGTGATTTGTTGTCACTTAAAATTAAACTGTTCATTTGTACCTTTATGCATTAAGGGTAGCATTAGGTATAGTTCACCCAAAAATGAAAATTATGTAATCATGTTGTTACCCTCATGTTGTTCAAACCCTGTATAAGTTTCTTTGTTCTGTTGAATACAAAAAAAAATGTTTTCCCTATATAATGGACGTCAATGGCTACCGTCAACTTTTTGATTGCTAACATTCTTTAAAATACCTTCTTTTGTGTTCATCAGAATAGAAGAATTCAGAAGGGTGAGTAAATGATTACATAATTTTCATTTTTGGGTGAACTATCCCTTTAAGTATTGTTTTAAAAAGAATGAAATGTTTTATCCATATATTTAGTCAATAAAGAGTAATTTATTGACCAATGAATTACTGTGTCCTGTGTCTGGCAATTTTTAGATAAACTTAACCATCTCTGAATAAGTAATGTTTAATTATTTCTATTGACATTATTATTAATAATAATTAAGTAGATTAACCGTTTTCTGCTAATAATAAAGTTATTATTACTTAATTTTTATAAGTAATTTGCTGTGTAATGTATTGAGAAATATTAGATAGACTTTACCTAATTTCATTTAGTATATCGTAGCTGTTAAATTCAGTTGCTCTTTACTAAAGAGTATAGGATGAAATCTACCCAAACAAATTGAGTGCAAATTGTTACCTCACTTTTCTTGAGTAGATTCTATAGGTTTGTTTTTACAGTGTGGGGCAGAGCAGGGTACCCAGACTGAACCGGTGAAGCAGGAAACCAGGACAGATCCGGCAGTATGACCACCACAACAGAGCAGACGGAGCAGCAGACCACCACGGTGGAGCAGAAGACCACCAGAGCCAGACAGGAGAACACCACGACGGAACAGAGGACCACCAGAGCCAGACAGCAGACCACCACGGTGGAGCAGGCAGAGCAGAGGACCACCACGGCAGAGCAGATGGAACATAAGACCACCAGGGCCAGAGAGCAGACCACCACGGCGGAGCAGAAGGAACAGGCGACTCGAGCCAACTCTGCTCTGTCGACTAGCAGTGGGAGTCAGATTGCCCCCTAGTGGATGGCTAAAGATTTGTTAACTCATATTCATAAATTTTCAAGGGAACATCTCTGAATTAACTGATGCTCGCACCCCCCTTGACAGGTGCTGGGGGGCGCACCCCCCAGGTTGAAAACCCCTGAGTTAGCGGACTCATTATGGACATTGCGCGGATTAATCCGAACGGAATTTTTTTTTTTTTTTTTTGCATTACCATAGATTTGAGTAAGTTAATAATAGGCCTATTTGGATGGGATCTCCCTTCTTTCTGTGAGATGGGTAGTTGGCTATCCGGATTTTAATCGTATATGTAACGTTAGGTAAT
>NW_015644334.1:0-530 GCF_001515625.1 Sinocyclocheilus rhinocerous
GCATTCAGATCTGCCTCCATTTTGTTTGCAACGATCCAATCAATTTAGACTTTAAACAAAAGCATTCAAGTAAGAAAAGCAAATAATCAAATGTAAAAATACCTTTAGTGTGTTCATTACAAATAAATTGATTATTAAAACTAGCAAGTGATTATTAAGAGCAGCAAGTGATTTCCTCTTTTCTTTTATTGTTAGATTAAAGGGGTCATATGATGTTGCTAAAAATAACATTATTTTGTGTATTTGGTGTAATGAAATGTGTTTATGCGGTTTAAGGTTAAAAAACACATTATTTTCCACATACTGTACATCATTGTTTCTCCCTCCTGCCCCGCCTTTCTGAAACGCGTCGATTTTTACAAAGCTCATCAGTCTGAAAAAGTGAGGTGTGCTCTGATTGGCCAGCTATCCAGTGCGTTATGATTGGCCGAATACCTCAAGCGTGTGACAGAAATGTTACGTCCCTTACCATACTGTGATGCCCAGTCCGGCCAGAGCGTAACATAAAACCATGTCTGCATTTGTGATCG
>NW_015644335.1:0-600 GCF_001515625.1 Sinocyclocheilus rhinocerous
CACCTTCAATATCACGACTGAGGTGAGACCCTTGAGCAAGGCACCAAACCCCCGGGCTCCGCAGCAATATGGCTGCCCATTGCTCTGGGTTTGTGTTCACAGTGATATTGTGTGTGTGTGTGTGTGTGTGTGTGTGTGTTCACTACACACTGCTGTGTGTGCACTTGGATGGGTGAAATGCAGAGCACAAATTCCAAGTAAGGGACTCCATACTGGAGTAATGATGCTGAAGGAATAAATTACAATTTTACTGTATTTTTTGATCAAATAAATACAGCCTTGGTGAGCTTCCTTTAGAAACATAAATTTTTTTTTACCAATCTAATGCTGTAAGAGTTGTTTAGAAACACACAGATGTTGGTCTGACAAAATAACTAGCCATAAAGCAAGAAAATGTAAAACAAATTTGTCCCATATACTAGATATTTGGAATGTGGCAATTATGACATCACATCTCTTCTTTTTCGCTGTTAAACTTTCTCTCCTTCTCTCACATTCTCTCAGGGTGCTGGTGTAATGTCAGTGTATCTCTTTATGAAGCGTTATGCAGAAGAGGAGATGTATCGGCCTCACCCGGCTCTCTACCGCCCTCGCCTTTCT
>NW_015644336.1:0-13407 GCF_001515625.1 Sinocyclocheilus rhinocerous
ACATTTAATTATTATGAGTTGTAAACTTTATTTTTGTTAATAAATTTTGTTAATATTTGTTGATTTATTTGCATTCTCGTTGCCTCCCTCGTTTGTCGCGGCTCTGACATACAGGTCATTAGATCTAGTGTTCTGACTGTACGTGTGTGCTACAGTAAAAGCCGCATTAATTTAGAATGGTGAACTGATTGTAATTATCAATACACTCATTGTTTTTAATGCACACCTTCCAGTCAATCAGATAGAATCAAAGAGTCCACAAAAAAAAAAACTGTTGAGAGCTGATGTTAAGCATTGAGAATAATTGCTTATAAAACTAGATTTCATTACCTTTCCACTCTCTCAGCTCTCTCTCTCTGTTTTCATACTGAATTGGCACTAATATTGTAAATCTTCTTTTAGTTATTTGATTTCATTTAACTCCTCAATCTCTTCATGTCTGAAGATCTCTTACATGGCTGAGGAGACAGAGGACTTGTTACACTTGATTTCTCCAGCACTCCCACAGGTCTTAGTTCATGAAATACAATAGCAGTTATTATGTATTCTACAGGTCTTAGTTCATGAAATACAATAGAGTGAGAATGTATACAACGTATACAAATACAAGAGAATGAGGAGTTACGTCACGATCTTTTCACTCCGCAGTGCATTTCGGGAAGGCGCCGCCATATTAGCAGGATACGCTATCCGTTCTCATGGTTACTTCTCATTTTCTATATGGATAACTGCTTATCTTTTGTTTTGTTTTTGCCTTTAAGTTAAACAATCATTCATTCTTTATTGTATCGTGTGCAGGGAAGAGAAGCTATTTTATCGCACTGCATGACAATTTGATTGTTTTCTCTTAGGTTTTGTAGAAGTTGGTTTACAATGTTTAACCTTACCTGATTAGCGTGAAAACAGTGTCGCCCGCTGGACGCTCGCTGCTGCTTCAGCCATCATATGGTAGATTATCCAAATAAAAGTGTGTGTTCAACAAGCTGACAGAAGTCCATCCATTGCTTTGTTGGAAACTTTTAAATGACAAAGTATAATTGTTGTCATTATAAATATAAATTTTTCCATGGCCTCGGAGGAGAATCAGAGATTGTGGGTCACATTCAGCAAACAGTCACGAACTCACTGTACTTTTTATATATATTTCAACAAATGACAAGCAAAATCAAATCCCTAGGAGCTTGTGAACAGTTTTGAAGCATTTTAAAATGCTGGTTTAATGTACTAAGACACTGCTAAAAGACATGCAGATGAGCCAGAATATTAACGCGACATGTTTAAACGTAAATAGTTTCCCTCTCTTTAGAAAACTGTAATATAGAAAGCGCTTATGGATTAAGACATTGATATTTAAAGTTAAACTCAATAGCGGAAAGGAAAAAATAATGATGCAAACAGAATTCACTTCTGCTGTGAAGCAGCTCTAAACAGTAAAACGTGTCATTGTTCAGTTGAAATCAGTGTTGACTCATCTAGCAAAACAGTGGTGTCATCATCTAGCTCAGTTCAGACCTCATCCAATAGTGTCAGTGGAGTCAGATCAATAATATTGCTGAATATTATGTGTCCCCAAATAAGTAAGCCAAAAGTCGACAGTGGCAAGGAACCCAATCACCATCAGGTGACAGAATGGAGAAAAAAAACCTTGGGAGAAAGTATGTTTAGTTTAGGAATCAGTTCCCCTCTGGCCAACAAATGAACATGGTGTGATTATGATTCAGGCTGCATCACAATTTAGTGTGAAATATACAGGACTGTAGGCCTACAAGTAGCTGGAGTTATTAATCTCATTTAAATACTACCTAAAATCAGGTTTACATTTGTGGCTAAGTAGAATGTGAGTGACCTTTAATGCATTTCCAGAAATAAAGTATCACCAACATCTGTTGAGTGCCTTTTCACTTTCTCTCTACTCCTCTTTACTATAATGCTTCCTCTGTTGCAAAGAGGGGTACACTGTACGTTGAACACTTTTCAATTATTTTTTTTCCCCTTATGTCAATCAGGGGTTGACGCTCTATAAAAAACAAACAAATACACAGTATATTCAGTGCAATTTTGTTCATTCCATTATTATAAATGATGTTCTGATGCTATTGGAATGAGAACTGAACTGAAGCATCTCGCGCACAGACCCGCGTGCGCTACAGATCAGTATGGAAACGGCGTTTCCTCTCATTTCCCTCTCATCTCAGCGGGTTGAATAAGAGATCCGTGAAGTCTTTTTACATCGCTCTAAAATTATAACTAAAGATATATGGGGACATTAGACATTATACTCACCGCTAAACTGGATGACTCGACAAAGTCAACGCTCAAATTCGCCTGATGAACTTCTCTTCCGGAAATTGTTTCTTCTCTTTTCTCACACTTGTGAACGGTCTCGGGGTGTAATGTTGTTATGTCTTTGTGCTTGTGATAGTTCACATATTAATGATGTTGTCGAACCAAAACGTATTTTATACTTTTATATCCATCCTGCAGCAGACACTACGGAAAAGACGCTGATTTACCGTTACAAGAAATCAGCTGATGGCGAGACTCGTTGTCAGGACAACGACCGTTGGCGCGAAGGAAGATCTCACGTGCGGGTTATTAATCTATGCGGGTGAAATATTCCATAGGCAAATGTTTTTTTGTACAAAAATATTTTTGTACGAATATTTTATAGGACGTCTACATTACAAAAAAATAAACACTTGCCAAGTCTACTGTAACCACAGCACTTGCTACATGTTGCACAATACAACAAACTGCAGTACAGGGCCTATACATGAAGACTTTAATGGCAATGAAAAGGACCTCATTGCCATTAAAGTGAAATTACTGAACCTAATCGTAGGAGCTTTATTTAAAAAATGCTTATAAAAATAAATAATATACATTTAATCAGACAAACTTAGAAGTGTTTGCATCTGAAATCTTCACATGCATTTTAGCGTATCATTGAACTGCAGTTATATTGCATCTGTACTTCATTATACTGCAAATCTAGAGTTGCACTTCATTGTACTGCAGTTTTGCTGCTGTTGAACTTTAACCCTTTGACGCGTACGATCACACCGGTGTGATTAGAACTTTCAGTGCGTCACGTCATCAACTGCTGAATTTAAATCCGCTTTCGCGCTTTGGCTGGCGCAGAGCCAGATCGGACGGGCTGAGCGCTTGTCATATTATCACAAATATTCAGTGTTTTAAACCATATAATGCTTATTTTTGTACTGCAGTTGTACTTCAATGTACTGCAGTTATTTTTTGTAAGGGATGTAAGTGACATCACCGATTAACAGTACAGTGGATACTTTTAGGTTAAATAATTTATTTTGCTGGCAATTTGTCAATGGATGAATGGAAGTAAACTATTTACAAAACTATAAAAACCTGTCATCTACACACAGGGCCGTCGCTAGTGGGGTGAAAGGTGGTGACGATTATAGGGGCCCACGGCTGAGGCCAGTCTAAAAAGATGCTCAGAGTCAGGACAGATGCGCATCGTCACGAAAGCTTATCATTTGCACGTGTTTTTAAGCCTTGCCAATTTAAACATTCAAAAGAGCTTAAAGCATTCAAACACAAGACGCGGAAAAACTCAACTGAGTACTCGCGCGCCGTGTTCGGTGCGCACGCAGAGAGCTGTCTCACGGACAGCAACACTGAACCGAGCTCTCCTTCACGTCCTCCTGCACCTGAACGAACAAATACAAATCGCAGTTTAAACATGCAAACAGAAAAAGATGTGAAAGAAGAGCCCATTCATAACCCGCGCGCGGTGTTCAGTGCGCACAGGACGCACGCAGAGAGACCCGTCTCAAAGCGCTTGAACACCGAATTTGCCTCTTCTTGCTCTTATACCGACAAATACATACAAAATTATGTCAAAATACATGTCTTGGAGAGTATCCTCGAAAAAAAAAACTGTTGGTTATGTCTTAAGTCACAGTGAAAGTAAACAGTGGAAAAAGAAATCGGATGTGTATCATTATAATGGATGCATTGTCTCTTAAAGTGACCGCCCCTAATTTACTAGCTTCTGTTGGCGATGAAAGAAAATGAAAGAAAGAAAATTACTCACTGCTCTTGACTGAATTACTTTGTAGTTTTAACGAGAATTAATCCACAGTCAAACCAAAAATTATTCAGACACCAGATATATATTTTATATTTTTTTACTAGTGCAGGACACTATAGTTCATTTATGTAAGTGAGTATAGCAAAATAAAGTAAACTGTGACATATTATACCCAAAAATTCTTCATAAAGTGGTTGACTACCAGTAAAACTGATAAAAAAAAATTGGGACCAAAAATTATTAAGACACTTTGTCCTGACCATGTTTTACTTGCATGTTTTTTTTTTCTTTAATTGCTAATGCAACCTTTTTACACCACATACTGAACAAAATTAAGCATTGCTTGGTAATTGGTCAACAAAGTATTGATAGTTGTGTAAATATTGTACTAACAGTTGTCTGAATTTTTGGTTGATTATAATCCATTACATATCTTTCTATCAACGTTATCTGACATTATCAAGATGAATTTGTTCTGACACAGTTTAAGTTATTGTCATATTTTATTACCATTTTCCTAACTATAGCAGATAAACTGTGATTGTCACGGTTCTGTTTAGTTAGTTTCATCATCATGGACTATTAGTTTTGTTTTCATGGACTTGTCATTGGTTTTCTTCAGTCACATGTCTTCCTTTGTTCAGTTTTCCCGCCACTCTTTAGCTGTCATGGTAATTCATTTAATCTACTCAGGTGTTCATCGTTATTGCCCTTATTTGTCTTGTATTTAAGTTGCTGCTGTTTGACCTTTCATTTGTCTGGTATTGTCTGTGTTATACACAGCTGTCTCGCAGTTGGGCTATCTGTGGAATTATTTAATAAACCTTGTTTTATTTTCATCGTCTTCATCCTTTGGACTGATCGTGACAGAATACCAGACCCAAAAAATGAGAAGAAGAACTATGGACATTGCTTCCATTAATGTTGCCCCGACGAGGGGTAATAAGTTACTGGAAGGAGGAACAGTGTTTGTGTTCCAGCAAGGCAGAGACTTGGAGCTTTACGTGGAGGAGTTCCTCGAAATCTGCCATCTTGCAATCTGTGACAAAGTCTGTCTAATGGAGGGATTTTGGTGTGGACTGGACGAAGATCTCCGCTTCGTCATGCCCCGCGGTGCTCTCTGCTGGACCCTGGAGGCTTACATCAACTTCGCACTGTGGACATACGGATCCACGTTCACAGTGTGCGGAGCCACACCGCACAAACATCGCACAGCTAGACCCAGAGCACAGCCCACCAACACCTCTCACTATGGAGACGACAACGCCAGAGCCCCCCGCAGACGGGGAGCTTCCGCCCGCTGCGAGAACGGCGCCTGTGATGGCAGAGCCCACTAACGCCCCGGAGCCGAAGCCCCTATGTGAGTCTGACCGGGGTGTGAGCCGGCAACAGCCGTCCCTGTGGGAAATATGGTGGACATTGATTCTGGGGAGGACTGGCTCATTAACTGGGACACGGAAATACTGCTTCCCGCCCTGATATCGCTACACTTTCTTCATCGTCGCTGGTTCTAGCCAGCACACAGACTGATTCTTCACCCGATATGAACTGTGAATTATTATCTGTGATCCCAGCCAACCTCACTCTCCTACCTCCACTACCGACCCCAGCCAGTCCTCCAGCCCTTCCTCAGCTGAATGCCTGCAGCCCTGTGTCTTCCCTTGTGATGCCTTGCAGTGACGTAAAGCCTCAGGTCATACAGTCACCAGCCTCGCCTGAGTCAGTGGATTATTTGGCTCCGCCTCCAGCCTCTGATCCCTTCCCTCCACCTTGGCCCATCGACCTGTCGGCTCCGCCTTGGCTCCTCCCTCTCTCGGCTCCACCAGAGACCCTCGGCCTTACGACTCCACCGGGTTCCCTTGTCCCTCCGGCTCCACCTTGGTCAGTCGTCACTCTGCCTGTGCCAAGGACTTGCGAGCCCTTCGCTGCGCTCCGTATCTCCACCCCTACGGCTTCAGCGGGCTCCTCCTTCCCCCTGGCTCCGCCTTCCACCCCTATGGCTTCAGCGGGCTCCTCCTTCCCCCTGGCTCCGCCTCAGTCCTTGAGCACTCAGGCTCCACCTCGGACGCTCGTCGCTGCGGCTACACCTAGGTCTTTAGTGCCAGTGATGTCGCTTGGTTCTCCGTCGGTGCTCTGGGATCCTCTGACATCGGCTCTGTCTCCTTCAGTCGTACCGCGGACGTCGTCGGCCACACGAGCACCTTGGCTCCTCCCTCCATCGACTCCGCCGTGGGCTGTCATCCTTGCTGCACTCTGGGTCTGCAACACCTGGCCACTCCTCCCATCATCGCCCCCATGGTTGCTCCCACCATCTGTGCCTCCATGGAGTCTCTGCCTGTCTGCCTGCCTGTTATCAACAGCCCTCTGCCTGCTCCTCTTCTCCAGCTCCTCGCCCTCCTCCAAAGCCCCCACCATCCCTCCCTTACCTCTTCATTTACGGCACGAGGTCGCGCCTTCCAGGAGGGGGCATTATGTCACGGTTCTGTTTAGTTTCATCATCATGGACTATTAGTTTAGTTTTCATGGACTTGTCATTGGTTTTCTTCAGTCACATGTCTTCCTTTGTTCAGTTTTCCCGCCACTCTTTAGCTGTCATGGTAATTCATTTAATCTACTCAGGTGTTCATCGTTATTGCCCTTATTTGTCTTGTATTTAAGTTGCTGCTGTTTGACCTTTCATTTGTCTGGTATTGCCTGTGTTGTACACAGCTGTCTTGCAGTTGAGCTATCTGTGGATTTATTTAATAAACCTCGTTTTATTTTTTTCATCGTCTTCATCATTTGGACTAATCGTGACAATGGTTGGCGCATGTTGCATTTGTAAATGCATGATATAAGCGACCCAAAGTCAGAATGCATGCAGAGATGAAGTTCGTGTGGAACAACATTTCAGAGTCACTGAAACCTCTGTATCACAAGTTGCACACATGTAACAATGTCCATAGGAATATAAAGAGGAACAAAGTTTATACTTCAATAAAACGTAATTGAAAGTCAAAAAGAGCAACCACTGAGCAATCTGAGGTCAGGCGAGGTCTGTAGCATCTGTTCAACCCTGCTTTGTTCCATCACTCCATCTCTGCCGGTGCTGTTTTTTTATTTTTTTCATCATGGAGTATTATTTTTTTTTTTTTGGAGTTGTCATTGTGGTTTTCTACAGTCACATGTCTTCTTTTGTTCAG
This sequence comes from Sinocyclocheilus rhinocerous, assembly GCF_001515625.1. Lineage (NCBI taxonomy): Eukaryota > Metazoa > Chordata > Actinopteri > Cypriniformes > Cyprinidae > Sinocyclocheilus > Sinocyclocheilus rhinocerous. The sequence continues at coordinate 7,252 of NW_015644336.1, forward strand.
TTTTCCCGCCACTCTTTAGCTGTCATGGTAATGCATTTAATCTACTCAGGTGTTCATCGTTATTGCCCTTATTTGTCTTGTATTTAAGTTGCTGCTGTTTGACCTTTCATTTGTCTGGTATTGCCTGTGTTGTACACAGCTGTCTTGCAGTTGAGCTATCTGTGGATTTATTTAATAAACCTCGTTTTATTTTTTTCATCGTCTTCATCATTTGGACTAATCGTGACAATGGTTGGCGCATGTTGCATTTGTAAATGCATGATATAAGCGACCCAAAGTCAGAATGCATGCAACGAATATACAATTTCAAACAGTGCCCACTGGTACAACCCCAGCTACGGCCCTGTCTACACGTAATATGTGATTAAAAGCAAAAACGTTTATAAATAAGAGCTAAAGTCTATGGTTAGCCTACATCTCATAGTTAACGTTAGTCTAACGGTTGAGATGCTAACGGACTTTTTCCGAAGACACAACCATTTCTATAAAGTAAACAGAAGCGTGTGCCAATTGCATGTAAGAAAGTGTCAGGAACAGTTGTATGTATTATTTGTGTCATTTTAGGGACTAAACTTACCTTGAAGCAGTGTGACAGATTCACCGCTTGTCCAACGTTGTGTTGTTGTGTTGCTGCCCCGTTTCCATGGTAACTTCCTCTGCTTCAGTTTAAATGCGACTTCAATGTTCAACGCGCATTCCCATTAAAAACGCAGCGTTTACATAAATACACACATGTAGAAGTAAAACGTTACATACAGATGGAGTGAATTATAAGAATGACAGATAAAATGTTCTGAAACTTGATAACGTATTGTGTAAGTAGATAGTAGGCCTAACATAATATTATATTATATTATAGCTTTAGAATATTTATTTATTTACTACCTAACGAAAATACCAGAAATATGGTAAACAGTGTAGAATAAAAATACGCTATCTATTGCAAAACACATTAAAAACAAACAAAACGAACGACAGGAATTTTGGCATGGTTGTATTTTGGTACTGTCATGACGTTTTTTTTAAATAAATTAATTAATATTTTTTAAACATTCACCCATCATTCTTGTTTATGCATCGATACCCCTCCCTCACCTCTCATTTGTTTACACCATAATAGTCTGGTTTACATTCTAAGCTGTACCCAGCAAACATGCCCGTGCGGGCCCACTGCGGGTTTTCTGTGGGACAGTGTGGGCAGAGCAAACCCACACTAAACCCACGTGGGCCCCATGTGGGTTAGCCCATGCGGGGCCCACAGCAGTTTTGCCCTTTGTGGACCCTATGTGGGTTTCCTGTGGGCAAGCCCACTGTGGATTTGCCCACACGAAACCCACTCTGGGCCCCCTGTGGGTTAGCCTATGCGGGCCCATAGCAATTTGGTCATTTGGGGCCCTATGAGGATTTTCTGTGAGCAACCCACTGTGGGCTTGCCCAAAAAAAAACCAAAAAAAAATCCCGGGACCCCTTGTGGGTTTTTATTTAAATTTTTTTTTTTTTATCTACATTCAAATGTTGCACTAAAATTAGATTTCTGTGACAATGACAGTAAAATGAAAACAATAAATTGTCCATAACAAAAATAAAATATGTGTGTGTACTGTGTAGATTTATTATGTATATATAAATACACACACATGCATGTATATATTTAAGAAAAATATTTTTTATATTAAATATATTTATATTTATTTAAAGGCCCGGATGGCATCAGCCCCAGGCTTCTTAAGACCTGTGCTGACCAGCTGTGTGGCGTATTGTTGTACATGTTTGGTCTGAGCCTGAAGCTGGGGAGGGTGCCACAGCTGTGGAAGACATCCTGCGTGGTGCCTATACCAAAGACGTCTCGCCCAAAAGACTTTGGTGACTATAGACCGGTAGCGTTGACCTCACACCTGATGAAGACGTTGGAGAGGTTGGTGCTTACTCATCTCAGACCTCTGGTGAGCCCTTCAATGGACCCACTTCAGTTTGCCTACCAGCCAAGTATAGGAGTTGAAGACGCTGTCATCTTCCTCCTTAATAGCGCTCTTTCACACCTGGATAGGACTGGGAGCACAGTGAGAGTCATGTTTTTTTACTTTTCCAGTGCTTTTAATACTATCCAACCTGTGCTTCTGAGGGATAATCTGGAGTTAATGGGGGTGGACCATCGCCTTTCTACCTGGTTACTGGATTACCTCACAAACCGACCACAATATGTGAGGGCTCGTGACTGTGAGTCTGACATGGTTGTTTGCAATACGGGAGCTCCGCAGGGAATGGTCTTGGCTCCGTTCCTTTTCACTGTCTATACTGCAGACTTCATGATCAGCTCAGCAACCTGACACCTGCAGAAGTTCTCTGATGACTCTGCCATCGTCGGCTTGATCACGGATGATGATGACAAGGAGTACAGAAAACTGATTCAGGACTTTGTGGACTGGTGTCAACGGAACTGCCTCCAGATAAATGCGGGGGAAATTAAAGAGCTGGTGGTGGATTTCCGAATAAACACTCTTCACTATCACTTGTGAACATCCAGGGAAAGGATATTGAGAGAGTGGATACTTATAAATACCTGGGTGTTCATCTGAACAACAAACTGGACTGGGCAGATAATACCGATGCAATTTATAAGAAGGGACAGAGCAGACTCTTTCTGCTGAGGAGATTAAGGTCTTTTGGTGTGCAGGGAGTACTACCGAATACCTTTTTTGACTCTGTGGTGGCCTCAGCCATCTTCTATGGAGTGGTTTGCTGGTGCAGCAGCATCTCTATTGCGGATAGGAAGAGATTGGACAAATTGATCAGGAAGGACAGCTCAGTCCTGGGGATGCCCCTGGACACAGTACCGGAGGTGGGAGAAAGGAGGATGGTTGCTAAGCTATCATCCTTGTTGGAGAACGACTCCCACCCACTGTATGAAACAGTTTCATCTCTGAGAAGCTCCTTCAGTGACAGACTGTTACATCCTAAATGTCTGAAGGAGCGATACCGAAGGTCTTTTCTCCCTACTGCTATTAGACTTTTCAGAGCTGCTCCCAGTGAACAAGTTACCATAATAATACATTTGTCAATTACTATAATATACATTGCTAATATTGATTCTTGAATTGTGCAATAATAATAATTCATATTTTGTGCAATAGCAATTGTGAAACTGTGCAATAATAATAATTTAAACTGTGTAATAACCTAGTGCAATTTATTTATTTGTTTGACAGAGTAATTATTGTTATTGTTGTTGTTGTTATACAGATATTTTTGAGTTTGCTTTATATTTGCACTTATTTTTGCTGCTGTAGCATGGAAATGTCCCCATTGTGGGACGAATAAAAGTTTATCTTATCTTATCTTATCTTATCTTATAAATAAATGTTTGTATTTATATATACATAAATATACACAGTACACACATAATATGTAAACACAAACTTTTATTGTGGATGCCATTAATCACATCCAAAATAAAAGTTTTTGTAGACATATATATATGTTTAATACATAATAACAGTATGTGTACTGTGTATATTTATTATGTATATATAAATACACACACATACAGTATATATATAAATATATTTAATATATAAACATAACATATGTTTCTTAAATATATACATGCATGTGTTTGTATTTATATATATTTACATTTAGTCATTTAGCAGACGCTTTTATCCATCCAGACTTACAAATGAGGACAATGGAAGCAATCAAAATCAACAAAAGAGCAATGCTATACAAGTGCTATAACATTTAGTCATTTAGCAGACGCTTTTATCCAAAGCGACTTACAAATGAGGACAATGGAAGCAATCAAAATCAACAAAAGAGCAATGCTATACAAGTGCTATAACAAGTCTCAGTTAGCTTAACGCAGTACACATAGCAAGGTTTTTTTTATTATTATATAATAAATAAAAAGAAAATACATAGATATAATACAAAAAGAATGGATAAGCTAGTGTTTTTTATTTTTTATTTTTTTTGTTTTTTTAAGAAAACAAGCAGTTAGTAAATGAATAGAGTGCAAGTCTAAAAGGGGCAAGTTTTAAAAAAAAAATTTTTTTTAAGTCAAGTCACCTTTATTTATATAGCGCTTTTTCAAAGCAACTGTACAACATTAATTAGGAAAATAGTGTGTCAATAATGCAAAGTGACAATAGTAAACACTCATTTTTCAGTTAAAGGCAGTTCATCATTGAATTCAGTGATGTCATCATCCAGCTCAGTTCAGTTTAAATAGTATCTTTGCAACCATTTGCAATCAAGTCAACGATATCGCTGGAAATGAAGTGTCCCCAACTAAGCAAGCCAGAGGCGACAGCAGCAAGGAACCAAAACTCCATCGGTGACAGAATGGAGAAAAAACCTTGGGAGAAACAAGGCACAGTCGGGGGGCCAGTTCTCCTCTTGCCAGATGAAACCATTGTTTTTGTTGTAATACATTGTAGGCTATTATTAAATAACATTTATTTATTTGACAAAATAAAACCATGTGAATAAACAGATCATTGATTTGTTAATTTATTCATTCATTGTTATTGCTGGTATTTTATAGTGATGTAATAATTTATTAAATATTTCTGAAAGGAAAAAAATTAAAAAGTAATATTTAATAATAAAATACATTAAATGGCATGTCAGCTCTTCAGCACGTTATTAATTCTAGCCAATGAGAGCTGGAACTGCTGGAACTCTGCATCGTTAATGAGCTGTCATTCCGGCTTCAACTGTACGGCCCAGCTCTGCTCAACCAGGTAAGATTTTTTAATTTCTTTGTTAATTTCTGAATTTTCTATTAAAATTGGTAAAATTCGTCAAAATGGTTGTGAATTAATTAATAGGAATTAATTCCGTGAAATTCTCTAGCCATAAAGGCTATCTCTCCGGGTTTTCTGCAACCATGATGCGCGCGCATCCTGAATGTTTACAAACCTATAATTGGTCTATATACATTCACTTAGAGATTAAACAAAGATGCAGTCATATTACTGTCATGTCCCTGTTGAAAAAACCAGCATGCTGGTTAGGTATGTTTTGACGCTGGGATGCTGGTTTAAGCTGGTCCTTTGCTGGTTTATGCTGGTCCTTAGCTTAAACCTTAGTTTAGGACCAGTTTAAACCAGCAAAGGACCAGCATAAACCAGCAAAGGACCAGTTTAAACCAGCATCCCAGCGTCAAAACATACCTAACCAGCATGCTGTTTTTTTCAACAGGGATGTTACTTAAAAATAATAGATTATAAATAATATCTATGTAGGAAGAGTTGCGCGTCTCACACACAAGCTGGCGCGTGAACCGAGAGAGAGAGAGAGAGAGTCGTTAGCGTAGCCTGCTGTTTGTACCCATAAAGATGATCACTGTCAGATGTAATCAGCCATCAATAATTAAACAATCAATTATGAAAATATATAGTGAATGTAAAAATATAGCCCCGGAAATAATATTAAGGTAACTTATTCATGTAATTATGATTTCTCTTGACTGTATAGTTAATCGTATTGATATATGCAATATTTCACTGAACTTCATTGATTTTTCCTCTTTTTCTCCATTTGGTTTGTGTCAGATGCAGATAAAGAGCCACCAGGAACAGGTCGCTGCATCTTTTGTCATGTAAGTACATTTAAATTCATTTATTTATACTGCATATTCATGCATCAAGTTAATATGAAATTAAAGATGAAAAATGAAAGTTCTGTGATCATTTACCTTTGTTGTTTCAAACCTGTATTACTAACTTACTGTATTATAATAATAAGCCATTTCAGACATCCTCTTGGGACACAGTCTCAAACCGAATGAACAACATAACATAAGTTTATACAATACAAGTGGTTATATTGCCAGAATATAACTTAACCTTGTGTTAACACGATCTTTAATTATGTACTCAATAATGCCTTCTGTTGCTGAAGTGGGAAAAATTAACACAACATACACATATTGGATATGTTAGTTTTGCCTACAACAACTGAGTCAACATGTGTATAGAACTGAAATTTGAAAATGTTGTATATAAATTATTTTAATCTTTCATTCACTGTTTTCCCTTAATCTCACTCTCAATCTCAATCAACCACTGCTCTCTCATTGTCTCATTTAGTCATGCAGTTCATTCGCACTCTTTGTCACTCTCTGTGTATCTCTGCCATCAATAAAGCATACAT
>NW_015644336.1:13944-14937 GCF_001515625.1 Sinocyclocheilus rhinocerous
TTAATGTTCTGATGTAGTTATAATTGGTCATTGTTCTGTTTTATAAATCTATTCAATATATTCTACTGTTCAATAGTTTGGGGTCAGAAAGTTTTTTTAATCTAAGAAATTATTTGTATTCAGCAAGGGCGCATTCAATTGATAAAAAGCAACAGTAAAAATTTTACATTGTTGGACAAAAATCCTATTTTAAACAAAATGCAGCTCTATTCAAAGTAACCTGAAAAAAATATAGCACTTTTTCCACAAATGAAGCAGCACAACTGTTTTTGAGATGATAAGAAATGTTTCTTGAGCATCAAAACAGCATATTTTAATCATTTCTGTTGGATTGTATGACACAGAAGACTGGAGTAATGGCTGCTGAAAATTCAAATTAAACATCATAGTAAAACAGTTTTTTTATATATTAAAACAGTTATTTAACTGTATTTTTAATATTAAAACAATTATTTAAAATTGTAATATTTCATAATGTTACTGCTTTACCTGTATTTCTGATCAAATAAATGTAGTTTTGGTGAGCATATGAGACTTCTTTCAAAAACATTTACAGATCTTACCGATCCCAAACTTTTGAGCAGTGTATTTTCTGCATTTATCACATGGCCGTGAATAAATCAAAGTATTTGACATTTATGACTCTTAATTTATGACTTCTACTTTCAACATGTGCAATTATTCTGCATGTGCATTAATAGTAATATTGCAGCATTCTGCAGGTACAAAGTTTTGTTATTCGTTAAGGCCACAAAGGCCCAACACAGGTTTATGCCCACATTTCCCTCCAAAGTGTGGGCATACTGTGAGGTCTACTGGGGCCCTATAGGTACACATTTTCAGCTGGGACGCTACTTAGGACAAATAGAGGGCATACTTTTGGCTAGCCCATACTCTCCCCACTGTGTCCACAGTGTCCACACAGTGTGGACATACCAGTGGGCATGTTATGGGCCCACAATTGGGCTGCCCGCGTGGGCAAGGTGGGCAAGA
>NW_015644336.1:16785-19360 GCF_001515625.1 Sinocyclocheilus rhinocerous
ATTTCTGTTGGATTGTATGACACAGAAGACTGGAGTAATGGCTGCTGAAAATTCAAATTAAACATAATAGTAAAACAGTTTTTTAAAATTGTAATATTTCATAATGTTACTGCTTTACCTGTATTTCTGATCAAATAAATGGAGTTTTGGTGAGCATAAGAGACTTCTTTCAAAAACATTTACAGCTCTTACCGATCCTAAACTTTTGAGCAGTGTATTTTCTGCATTTTTTACATGGCCGTGAATAAATCAAAGTATTTTAAATTTATGACTCTTAATTTATTACTTCTACTTTCAACATGTGCAATTATTCTGCATGTGCATTAATAGTAATATTGCAGCATTCTGCAGGTACAAAGTTTTGTTATTCGTTAAGGCCACAAAGGCCCAACACAGGTTTATGCCCACATTTCCCTCCAAAGTGTGGGCATACTTTGAGGTCTACTGGGGCCCTAGGTACACATTTTCAGCTGGGACGCTACTTAGGACAAAATAGAGGGCATACTTTTGGCCCACTGTATTCCCACTCTTTCCCCATTGTGCCCACACTCAGCCCACAGTGTACCCACACTCTCCCCATTATGGCCACAGTCAGCCCATACTCTCCCCACTGTGTCCACACCCAGCCCATAGTGTGGACATACCAGTGGGCATGTTATGGGCCCACAATTGGGCTGCCCGCGTGGGCAAGATTTTTTTGTTTTATCTATTTTTTAATTAATAATAAAAAAATAGTCTTAGCACATCAACAATCATAAGTAAGATTATATATGATTAACTCTGTCCATTAATGTATGATTACAGTACCATTCTTCAGCACCAAATAAAAATGACTTTAACACAATAAAGTTATGGCTCTAAATTTGGGTCTCATGGCTTCTTGTAAAATTGGAGGGGATATAAAGCAATATCCTCTTTAGTTATTATCTTCACCACAGAATCTGATGTTAGACACTGCAAAATGCAATATCAATTTCAATATCTAATGTAAAAGCATTATCCTCTTTAGTTATTCTCTTCACCACAGAGTCTGATGTTAGACACTGCAAAATGCAATATCAATTTCAATATCAAGTAAACAGCTTTTCAGAAACATCTTCACAATCTTATTTTGTGGATATGGAATTCACATTACCGTTCATTCAACTTTAAGTTTCAGATATTTAGATGGACACATAAACCAAGAATGTTGTTTTTTCATGCTAAACTTTTAGTTCGTTTTTTCATAAGGCTACATCTTATCATTATGACGTGTTTTCATTTATCTTAATTTCCATATTTACATGCTGCAACTTTGTGTGATTTTCAATGAAATATTTGACTAATAAATTAACTCGTTTTTCTCCTCTAATCTTCACACACGACTTTTGATGCTGATTAAATAAAACACAAGTCTATAATTTTAATTTATTTGTGCAGATTTGCTTTTTTAAAGAAAAGACTTAGGTGCTCTAAGTGAATATTTACCCGTAGGCCTATTATTTTCCTCCACTCACCGCTTCACACTCCAGTCCAGCGGGTGGCGCTAAACACATACGTTTGTTTGCTAAACACCATTAAACCTCAGAGGAAGAAAATTAGTTTCACCGCGTTCTCTTTTTTGTTTTAGTCGTGACTAAGATTAGAAGAAAGCAGGAATATCTGGAGGAGTATAATCTGAACTGAGATCTGCTGCTGTGAAGATGGTGTTTGTTAAAGAGGAGAGTGAGGAGAACACGAGTGAACCAGAAACCTGGAGAATAAAACACGAGGAACCAGAAACCTGGAGAATAAAACACGAGGAACCAGAAACCTGGAGAATAAAACACGAGGAACCAGAAACCTGGAGAATAAAACACGAGGAACCAGAAACCCGGAGAATAAAACACGAGGAACCAGAAACATGGAGGATAAAACAGGAGGAACCAGAAACCTGGAGAATAAAACACGAGGAACCAGAAACCTGGAGAATAAAACTCGAGGAACAAGGAGGTTGGTCTTTATTCTTCATTCATCTTTAATGACTGTTTGTGGCACATTAGGCTTACAAAGTTTTAAACTCTGGGGTCTGACTTCATCGCATTCTTCTGAGGTAAATTCTGGGGCAGTTTCCCGGACAGGGTTTAAATTAAGCCAGAAGTAGGCTTAATCTAGGATAGTTAATCAAGGACAAGGTTTTAAAAATGACTTTATGAAACACAGATTAAGTACAGATTACTAACTCCTGTACTATGGAGTCCTGGGGGTTATTCCAAAAAGCAGGTTATGTGACATATTCGGGTATGTTTGAGGATAAGCGAGCGGATAACCTCAGTTTTCGGTTCCAAAATCAGAGGTTACTTTCAGGGTATGCAAGTAACCATAGTAACTTGCTCTCTGAAGATAACCTGCTCCGGAGCAGCTTCTGTTCCATGGTTAGTTCACTTCAGCGCTATTAGCGCACGTGTGATCTACTGACGAGCCTTCAGTGGGCGTGACAGATAGCGCACAACATTATATAATATTACAATATGTAATATATCCTATTATATATATATAAAAAAGAAAAATGATTGCACAACCATCAATTAGGTGGCGATATGCACTAAGCATGTAA
>NW_015644336.1:19703-22486 GCF_001515625.1 Sinocyclocheilus rhinocerous
GTTTGGGGTTAATCAACCGAAAGTTCAGGGTTTAGCTGACGGTAAGTTAACCGTGCTTTCTGTGTATTTTGTTGTTGATTTAGAATTGAGACATTATAGAAAATGCCGATCCATGTGTGAGATGATAATATAAAATGTAATAAATAAATATATATCTAATATAATAAATTAAACATTACCTTGTCGTAGTGTTTTATAATTTATACAGATAACTGTTATATATGCCAATAAAATAAATATAATAACCATATTAGAATAATATATTACCTTATTTATTACTTATATTAGCGCTTCATCATTATTATATATCATACAAATATGTGCAGCAGCACACAAACATGCCAAATATAAAAAATTAAAGGATTACAGTGTAAAAGATTATTATTGTGTAGGCTACATAAATATAAAACTGCCTACGTGTCATAATGGATAGTCATTGCATGTATCAGAATTAGGCTACCTATTTGCTCGCGTGCGAGCAGCTCCATTTCATCTCTGGAGACGCGTTCTGTCTTTGTGCTTTCAAGTTCCTCCATGTAAATAGCGAATCTGCCATGGCGCGAGCGCAACTAGCTCTTAAAGGGAATGGGAGATGAGACTCTGATTGGTTTATTGCACGTTATGCCAAAACACACCCATGACTCATTAAGAGAATAGGGACAACACTTTTAGACCATGCGCCAGGCACGCTGACCGTTTTTCCCGTCGTGAAACTAGCAAAAGTGGATTCAGACATGCCCTAAGTGCACCTGCGCATTGCACTTTAGACCATGTGCTTAGATCGTTAAAATAGGGCCCATGGTCAGAATTATATTGGCACCCTAAGAAATTATCATCAAAGAAGGTTGTGAAAATAAACCTGTATTTAAAAAAAAAAAAGGTAAATAAAAGTAAATAAAATGTACCTTTTGGACTAAAAAATCTAAATAGTTAACAATGCAGATATATTTTCACAGGCTTCTTTGTTCATATCTACCAAGTGCCAATAATTTTGGTATATAAAGACTGGAAACACAATGTTAATCTGAAGTTAAACCTGCTTCCTGGTAAATTTAATTTAAGCCTCAATTTAGTCCTGAAGTAGCTCTAGTCTTCCAGGAAATCAGCCTATTAACTGGACTAGGCTAAGTCTAAGACTATTTAAAATAGGGCTAGGCGATATGGCCAAAATTTATATCACAATATATTTCTTAACTTCGGTTGATACAATATAAACAATATTTTTAAAAAATCCTCAGAAAAACTGTCAAGAACGCCCACAACAGTTGTCTGTACCTACAATTTATGAAAAATTAATTTGCCAAGTCTATGAAACCTCCTATAAAACTATATAAAATATTTTAGAAAACAAATGGCACAAATAAATGAATGGCCACCTTTTATTTGTATTTAGCCTTCATACAAACAAGAAATATGAAATCACTGTCAAATAAACATAAGACTCTGTCTCACCTTATTAATATAAATATATTTAACTTTAAACTATAACACAGGCTGATTATTCTTATAGATTGAAACAAAAGTGCTTCAGCCAGGATAAAGAATATGAAAAGTGCTCGGAGTTGTGGCAGAAAACAGAAAAAAAAAGTGAGCAACAACAAAAACATGTTGTTGTAGACAGACTCATTCTCTGCCAGCAGGAGGCGCTTTATAGCAAAGACTAGACTGTGCACTCCTAATACATATGAATGGGAGAAAGTGCAACGCCCAATATGGCGAATAAGCCCCGCCTACTAAATGAAAAAGCCAATTGTTGATTAGTAAAGTCATCGCGTCACTGCACAGCTGGCGTTAGAAGCTCCGGTTCCTGTAGAAACAGGCAGCGTTCGCAAACTCGCGCTCAAGACTGCGCATGTGTATTGGCTGCTCTAGCCTGAAAAATAAGCCCTTTTTATCGCTATTTAAACATAAGAAAGAACAATTATGATGCAGTTGTTGTAAGTTTTCATTGGTGATTTCAAATATGAAATTTAATTGTAAGCTTGGTGAACAGTTTTGGAGAATTTGATGTTTCCTCATTCAAAGAAAAAGGAGCTGCACTTGCATGCCCGGGAGGCGTTTTAAAGATGGCCGCCGAGTGAAATTACTTGTTTTAAAGGGGTCATATGATGATTCCTTTCTCTTTGGAGTGTTACAAGCTCTTGATGCATAATGACGATCTGTAAAGTTGCAAAGACTAAAGTCTCAAATCCAAAGAGATATTCTCTATAAAAGTTAAGAATCAACCACGCCTTCCTAAAACTGCTTGTTCTAACACGCCCCCACACGTGTCTACGTCACGATGTGGGAAGATTTCCATAACGCCGCCCAAATGTTCACGCAAAGAAAGAAGGCATAACTTTGATTCTCGCTGTAGTAGCCTGTTTTTGCTGCCGCTGCCATGTTGTGGAGATGCTGTGATTGCAGCAGTGGACCACGCTTAATTTGTTTAAAATTTTACAACGTTTAAAATTGAGTACAAAAGTGCTAGGTTTCTAAAAAAAGAAGGAATAGAGCATATATAGGCTACAACAAGGTTTAATCTGGCCGCAGAGGAACACAACTGGGTTGTCTGATATAAAGAGACGTAATCCCCAAAATAGAGCTTTACACTTGCGCAATACGGAAATATCTGCTAAGTGTGCTACTTATCTTTGTCAACCTGGCAACCATGTGCACACGCGCTCTCCACTGTGGATAAACGCGCGTGCTTTCTGAAAACACCGGTTAGCTTGCAGTTTAGCGATCTCCACTTCAATATTCTATTCTCAGAAAAGTGTAATTCATCAACTGTTCATTTACGA
>NW_015644336.1:23115-24734 GCF_001515625.1 Sinocyclocheilus rhinocerous
TGGTGAGCGCTGGGCGATTGGGAGTTTATTCTTGCCACCGAGAGTTGAAGAATGTTCAGCTTTGGGTAAAACGCAGCACTCATCACTGTCACTTTTTAGTCAGCCATCCAATCACAACCACCACATCCTCCTTGTACAACAGCAACAGACGACAACAAGAAGCACAACAACAGAACAAAATCATTTAAAACAAGGGCCAGAGCAAGTATTTTATATTGTGTCAACATTTGTATATTCATAAATAAACTATCTTCAAAATCAGATACTAGTTACCCTTCCGCGGATATTCCGTATCATAGCAGCCAAAGCGTCTCAACTGAAAAAAAAAAAAGCGCTGCACTCTCAAGCGCTCACAGCTAGGCGTTTTCAGCAGAGCTACTGGCGTTTTACAGCTGGCTAAACACGCTTTTGTGGACACATGACCTAAGACATGTTCCTGGATCAACATGTTTTGTTGATCCTAGAACAACATTTCTGTCCAAAAACATAGTCCTATCCCTATATCTACCCCTAAACCTAGCCCTACCCATAACCCTAAATCAGAGGAAATGATAGGTGAATAGGAATGGTGTAGAAGCCCCTAACACTTGTTGTAAGCCTACATTTGACATTAATGTATTTTTGCTAGTACTTGCTTCAAATGTCTGAAACCTAAAATAAGCATTATTGACAGCACTGAATAGTTGTGATAATATGACACGAGCTCAGCGTGTCCATCTCTGGCTCAGCGCCAGCCAAAGCGTGACAGCAGATTTGAATTCAGCAGTTGATCACGTGACACACTGATCTTTCTAATCACACCGGTGTGATCGTACACGTCAAAGAGTTATAAACATGGAATAAAATGCGTGTATGTATGTATATAGATTGCACTACATGTTCATTTGCTTATTTGGCTCGAGTGCATGATCTATTAAAGTCCACATGTCATATTAACAAGAAACTGCTTCTAACAGGTTGAGAGCTGTAGTTCTGAACATTCACTGGAACTATGGATTCATGAAACAACAAATCGTTGAACTGTTTTGTAATGAAGGAACTTCTGACAATAACTGGCAAACAATGCTTTTGAGAAACGTTCCCCTGATTGGCTAAATACACAACTTTTTAAAGTATGTTTTCTGTAACTAGCTGCATCGTATGAATTCATTTTCCCCCCATGCTGGTCTATTCATTTGGTTTTCATATTAATGCATAAATATAATTTTTTTTAAATTGATCACTTAACATGTCGGTCACATGTTTTGTCCAAGTGGGTGGTTATTGGCCAGAATACGACATGATGTAGACTAGTGCTGTGTTCAAAATATCGATACGACGATGTATCGTCACAGAGATTTGACGATACGAGTATCGATACAGCTGGCCCCATGTTGTGGAGATGCTGTGATTGCAGCAGTGGACCACGCTTAATTTGTTTAAAATTTTACAACGTTTAAAATTGAGTACAAAAGTGCTAGGTTTCTAAAAAAAGAAGGAATAGAGCATATATAGGCTACAACAAGGTTTAATCTGGCCGCAGAGGAACACAACTGGGTTGTCTGATATAAAGAGACGTAATCCCCAAAATAGAGCTTTACACTTGCGCAATACGGAAATATCTGCTAAGTGTGCTACTT
>NW_015644336.1:24860-28049 GCF_001515625.1 Sinocyclocheilus rhinocerous
CAAAAAATCTGAATATTGTACCTGGTGGGGAGTGCCCAATGTAAACATGAAACATATGCCATTACGTATATTGTACTGTGGTACAGTTATGGAGGCCCTTCATAATGCAGAGGTCAACTGCCTGCTCTGCCAATAGTTAGAAATGGCACTATAGTAAGCAGTGTTTAATAAACAGCTGTTTTTCTAAATTCTGCTGAGGTGAAATTCAGTGCAGTCCTGTATCGTGATATGTATCGTATCGTGGCCTCTGTATCGTGATACGTATCGTATCGTGACTTTTCTGGTGATACACAGCCCTAGTTTACACATTTAAAGAATTTGCTACTGATGATTCAAACGCAAGTTTTGAGCAGTGTAGAGTAGTGCTTGTTGTTTCTTGGATCACAAATGCAGACATGGTTTTATGTTTACGCAGTGCGATACGCAACGCAATGCGTAAAAAGACAGTATAAGTCATTATAATCAGTAATTATGTGCCCACTGGATGCTACAAATGCCTCGTTTGTAATGGGTTTTGTTGGTTTTGTCTTGTTGCGCTGGGACTCTGCATCACAGTATGTTAAGTGGCATAACATTTCTGTCACGCGCTTGAGGAATTCGGTCAATCACAACGCACTGCATAGCTGGCCAATCAGAGTACACCTCGCTTTTCAGAAAAATGAGCTTTGTAAAAATCTACGTGTTTCAGAAAGGCGGGACATTGAGGAGCAACAATAATGACGTGACATGTGGCCAAGTATGGTGACCCATACTCGGAATTAGTGCTCTGCATTTACCCATCCAAAGTGCACACACACAGCAGTGAACACACACACACCGTGAACACACACCCGGAGCAGTGGGCAGCCATTTATGCTGTGGCGCCCGGGGAGCAGTTGGGGGTTCGGTGCCTTGCTCAAGGGCACCTTGATGTACATTATGTGGAAAATAATGTGTTTTTTGAACCTTAAACTGTATAAACACATTGCATTACACCAAATACACAAAATAATGTTCTTTTTAGCAACGTCACATGACCCCTTTAAAGGCACTGTAGGGGCTAAATCTAATACTTGAAGCTACTGAGTTGTTTGATCCCAGAGTAATTAGGTTGACGCGCTTTCTTTGATGTACATTGTTTACTTCCTCCATTAGAAACGAGAAGACCATTCTTCTGTTTGCATCACCATACACAATTTATTGGCTCCACATACCACCAGCGTGCATAATGTCCAATTTAGTATCCAATACATACACTAAAAGAAAGACTTACAAACGTCCATCATCTTTCCCGCTATTGCGGTCAAAAACCTTTTGCCCTTCCAGGTCAAACACCTTCCTACAGCAGTAGGAAGGCAACCTATATACACTGAAATCTCTGTAATGTTCACAGCGCCACTCAATGGTCAAAATGAGAATAACCTTATTAAACACATTTTGGCTCCTACACACCGACCCCTAATTGTTAATGTTGAACAAACATAACAATTCAAATACAATGAAAAAGAATGAGCCAAAACATTACCATACACCCAAGTCAGAAAACAGTGTTATTTACACTTCATGTGATAGACAAAGTTTTGTTATTGGTCTTTCAATGATGCTGGTTTTGGTCTGAAACCTCACAGAACGCACCAGACCATGCTTATCTGGAAAAACCTCTATGACCTTGCCAAGAGCCCAGGAACCACGAGGAGCCGACGAGTCCATAATTACTACAATGTCTCCAGCAACCAAACTCCTTTTCTTCTGATTCCACTTTTGCCTCTCTTGAAGCAAAGGCAGGTATTCCCGTAGCCATCTTTTCCAGAACAGATCTGAAAGATATTGCACCTGTCTCCATCGTCGTCTTGTATACTGGTCATGGGGTTCAAACACACCAGGTGGTAAAGCTGGTTTCCCTTTCAAGAGAAGAAGATGATTAGGTGTGAGAGGCTCCAGATCATTAGGATCGTCCGATAGCCTGGTAATTGGTCGATCATTCAAAATGGATTCCACTTCACAGAAAACTCTGTGAAGTCCATCATCATCTAACCTTTGTTGATGTAAAACAGAGCAACACATACACACATTACAATAAAACGAAATTACATCAAACACCACTGCCTCTTCGTTTTCTTCACTGTGTGTATCGTTAACAAAACTAATTATAAAACACAACCCTCTTTTCGTTTTCATTTAAACAATATAAAACATATTAACATGGTTAAGGCAATTTGTCCACATATACTCTGATGATCTTCACTGTATGAATAATAAAATGAAATATTACATAAAGCACAACTCTACCTTTTTTGTTAAATAGCCTATCAGTTTTAATGAACAATAATATTCATTATAAAAGTATAAGTATGTAGTATAAGAGACTTATGTAATAGGAAATAAAGACAAAAGCAAACAATTCAGTCAAATGTATGCTACAAAGACAGTGTTGTACTACGATTAAATTAAATAATATATATATGCATATATAGATGCAGCCTTGATAAAAGGGGCAGAGCAAGAACACATCCGCTGCAGTTTTAGATTTAGTTTGTTCTAACAGAAACAATCTTTAGAGCGATTGAATAATATAGATGGAGCAGCAAATAATAAGGGACACTTTTTTCAACAAAATGTACGTTAGATAATTGTGTAGTTGATCAAACATATTTAATAGTTCTCCTTATAGAAACATGTGATTTGTGTCTATAATATTTTAAAAAATATATTTTGAAGATCAATGTACCTCATTCATAAAAGTTTCAGGGAGGTAAAATATATAAAATTGCATAAGGAACAACATTTTGAATAGAAATTGTCTGTTACACCAGGGTTGACTTTTATGTACTTTCACATTTCTGTTTTTGTTTGTTTGGTTGGTTGTTTTTCAAGTTACTGACAAATGAACTGTTTTTGCTTTTATTTTAGAGTTTATTGAAGAAAGTGAGGAGAACGAAGAATTGAGTGAAGATGAGGAGAAACATCATGTCAAAACTGGAGAAAAACCTTTGAGTTGCTCTCAAACCAAACATAAAGATTTGAAGAAAAGAGCCAAGAAATCTTTCACCTGTCCTCAGTGTGGAAAGAGTTTGACAAGAAAAAATAGTCTTGATGTTCACATGAGAGTTCACACTGGAGAGAAACCGTTCACTTGTAATCAGTGCGGGAAGAGTTTCACACGATCATTAAGCCTTAAGAAACACATGAACATCCACACTAGAGAGAAAC
>NW_015644336.1:29675-35748 GCF_001515625.1 Sinocyclocheilus rhinocerous
AGAGTTTAAAATGCAAATATAGTCTTGAGCGTCATATGAGAGTTCACACTGGAGAGAAACCGTACACTTGTGATCAGTGCGGGAAGAAGTTTGCACAGAAAGGAATCCTTATGACACATATGAAATTTCATACAGGAGAGAAACTGTACACATGTAATCAATGTGGAAAGAGTTTGATTAGCAAATATAGTCTTGAGCTTCACATGAGAGTTCATACTGGAGAGAAACTGTACACATGTAATCAGTGTGAAAAGAGTTTCACATACAAAAAAAGTCTTGATGTTCACATGAGAGTTCACACTGGAGAGAAACTGTACACTTGTGGTCAGTGCGGGAAGAGTTTCACACAATCATCACAACTTAAGAGACACATTAACATCCACACTAGAGAGAAGCTGTGCACTTGTGATCAATGCGGCAAAACATTTTTGAGGGCTTCAGACCTGAAGCAGCACCTGAGAGTTCATACAAAGGAGAAGCCACATTCATGTTCTTTGTGTGGAAAGAGTTTTACACGTTTTTCAACTTTGAAAGAACATCAGAAAATACATGCTGGTGTGAGAGAGTACATGTGCTTTGAGTGTGAAAAGACTTTTACTACAGCAAACTGTTTAAAACGGCACAATAGGATCCACACTGGAGAAAAACCTTTTAAGTGTTCACACTGTGACAAGAGATTCAGTCATTCATCAAGTCGGAAAAGACATGAGAGGATTCACACTGGAGAGAAACCGTATCACTGCACTGCATGTGGGAAGTGTTTCATTCAGTCATCTTCTCTACACAGTCATACAAAACACATTCACAGTAAGTAGATCATCTTCAGATCCAGCACTTTCAGATCCGACGCTGAATCTTCACCAAATGTGACTCAATAATGCATCAAGCAATCAAATATAATCTGGAAGATGGAATTCCTCCCCAAATAACTGTCAAAACATTTTATTATTGTGCTTTCTTATTTTTCTTCACTGTTGTTTTTAAAATGACTAATTATTCTTCCACCTAACATGTATTTAGAAAATGAAGATGCAAGATATACTGTCACGTAGCTTTGCAACTGATCCTTCTGTGCTTCTCTTGTAAGAAGGGATGGGTACCAGAACATGTTATTTAAAGACCCTCTTTTGTTTCTGATCGTCTCCTGAATTCTGTCTATCGAACCCAAATCTTTTTTAAAATGATGAATTCCTGCTTCAGCTTTCACTGAATGCATTAGGCTACTTTGTATTATTGTCATTGTCATAAGGACATACATTTGATGAGTCTGATTCCTCTCAGACACTTCATGGAGTTTTATGTGAGCTCAAAAACACTAAAGCATTATGTATAAATGCATATACATAATGAATTATTTGTCCTTATTTCTTCATATTCACACTGTTTTATATGATTTATTAATTAAGAGTGAAATCATTGTCAGGAATCATCATGATCAGGAAATCCAGCATTTTTCACATTCACTCTCTCTAAACAGGTCATGTCTGTTTTCTGGGTTTCAGTTGTCAGTCTGTTAAGTTTTGGTTTGTCTCTGTCATTTGTTGCCATAATGTTTGATTTGTCCTCATGTGTCTCATTATCTTGTTTGTCTTTGTAGTCCTCGTTTTCAGTTGTTGGTTCAGGTTTTATTTTTACTGTGGTTGTTCTGTTTCCTGTGATTTGGTTTCTAGATTTCCTGATGAAGCTTAAATGAGTTCATTCTGATTCAAATATAATTTATTTTTTAAGCCTGGTCCATAATTCATCCCTGGTAATACGGCTGTGTTGTTCATATTGTTTGCTTGAACAAATGTTTTGTACACTCTAATGGATTATGATAAACACAGGTAAGATTTTAAAACAGTTTATTCTAAAATCAGTATTCTGTCATTATTTATGTTAAAAAGCTATGCAAGTGATATGACTGTATACTATCCTTTAAATTGGTGTCTTGTTTGAATTTGTTCGTTCATCTCGATTCAAAGCTGCAAAATGTTTTACTTTATGGGAGCTTTCATTTAATGAGCGTTTAATGAGTTAATAATATATTTCAACTCAAGCCAGGTCTAATAATTTATTAATGAGACAAGTAGAGGTGGGATGTTTTTTCTTAAAACTTTTAGGTTTCAGTATTATGTATTGTTTTCTTTATTGGCACTTATGTTTTTTAGAAAGCTAATGTGATTTACACGCTCCATCATGAACTTAAATGTTATAAACAAATTCATAATGAAGCCCTGCAAATATTGTACTTGCGTAAATTGAAGTTTCCTGTTTGAGGAATGTTGTGTAATTAATTAATTAATTCTTATTAGAGGAACAAGATAACTAAAGTGGGCTGAGGTTTTCAAGATGAATATGTAATGGGTTTTGGATTTTAAA
Source organism: Sinocyclocheilus rhinocerous (assembly GCF_001515625.1). NCBI lineage: Eukaryota > Metazoa > Chordata > Actinopteri > Cypriniformes > Cyprinidae > Sinocyclocheilus > Sinocyclocheilus rhinocerous. The sequence continues at coordinate 32,037 of NW_015644336.1, forward strand.
TCTGTGTTGGGTTCAGAATAATCTGTACGGACATACAGTTTGTCTTGTATCTACTGAAGACATGATCTTGTGATTGATCTCCTTTCAAGTAATTAGAGATTTGTAAGCTATTCTGTTCTTAATCAACATGTTCATGACATGAGAATGAAAACTACAAATGAAGTTAAATGCTTAGGATTTCTCACAACCCCGAGAGGAGTGTTTTCAGAGGAGGGCGCTGTGAAGGTTTACATTTATTTGACAGGTTCTTTAATACAAAGTGACTTACATTGCAATGGAGGTGTATTTTTTTTATTTGTTTGGTTGTTCACGCAGTCCTTTTATGACAACTTTCATGCTTGCTCAATTCAATGACTATTTGCATGTATATGTGTGTGTGAGAGTCAAACACTCAAGGTAGTAGCTGTAGGTCAGGGGTCAGCAACCTATGGCACACCTGCCAACATTGGGAATAGGGAAAACTGCATATCGACGTACATTTTAGGGTAGTCATTCCTCATATTCACACAGCCTGTCATGCCATTGAGTGCATGCAAGCTTAGTTCATTCTGCATTTCTTCTCATTGGCACAGTGGCTAACTAGAAAAAAAAAGATGAAAAATGTCCAAAAGGTTTCTAAATCTGCTGTAGATTTAGATCTGAATTCTTAAATCTGAAAAAAGTGTTTCTTCTTGGCAATAGCAAATGAAAAGGCAGTTTGCTAAATAGCGTCCAAAGTTCACGTTAAAGTCATAGAGTGGATATACAGAGATGTTCAGGGACGAGCAGTACGTGTCATGAGCAAACAGAGCATTGCAGCACAGGTGATGATGATTAATTCACTTTCAGCAGCTCCTGTTGCCATGGCACTGAGCAAAAGATTTGGTCATGTGACTTCTTTTTCATGGCAAGATAAGCAAGAGGTGAATCCCAGTCATACTGAAAGTCATTTGTTTTTAAATGCTACTTTTGATGTTTGGTACATAATTTGGACAGTTAATTTTTTGTTTGTCTTTTTTCAGAAATGTTCTGGTTATCTGTCCACAGCAGAAAAAAGAATGTAAGAGCACCTGGAACATGAAGCAAAAGAGCAAGAAAGTGGAATGTATTTTGTAACATCTTCTTAAATTCTTATTTATTCTTGATAAACCGTGCAATGAATTCATAAAAAATAAACAAATAAATAATTACACTCCAGTCCAGTAGAGTTTTTCTCAATTGCTTAAAAAACAAACACTAAACCCCATCTCTGAAGCAAATGCTCAGCGGCCTTAACATATTTGTCAAATAAATCACTACAAAAGAGTTCAACAAGTAAAAGAAGATACTGTTCTATATGAGCTGATCTCTTATCCCCTGAGGAGAGGAAGAGGTAGACCTGGAGGAGGATGCGGTCAAAGAAGGTGAGGACCACAATTATCAGATGCGATTCGAGCAAACCTCACCCTGCTGGAAAAACCAGCATAGACCAGCATTTCTATGGTTTGGTTTGGTTTGGTGCTGATTTAGCTGGTGGACCAGCAAGACAATGCTGGTCTACCAGCATGGTCTTGCTGGTGATGCTGGTAGACCAGCATGGTCTTGCTGGTGATGCTGGTCTACCAGCATGGTCTTGCTGGTGATGCTGGTCTACGTTTGTTTGATTGTGTTGTGTTTGATTTTTTTTTTTAGCTCATTTCTTTGTACACATTTATGCAGCCAGTACTTGCATGATCTATTTAATAAGTTACTTGTTTATTTCTACGTTTAATTTACTGAAATAGAAGACAATGACATATAAATTAGGCTATATGTCAAGGAATTCTTTAGGGAAGTACATTAGTATATTAACCCTTTAAACCTGGCGGGACACCTCCCGCACGAAAAAAAAATCATAATCAAATTACTAAACAACCACTGAATGGAATAACACAAAATAGGTATAATTTTAAAGCTTAGAAACTCTGCACTCCCCCCTCCGCGAAAATATTAATAATATTTTTCAAACCACTGCCTTTATCAACAACAAATGAATATCATTTGAAAGCGTAGAGTCTGAGTCCACTTTGATTAACTCTAAAGTAGTGCCGAGTTATTTGCTGATAAATTACCAAAAAAAACTTCTTTTTTTTGTGCCATGTACTCTAATATGTCAAAAACATCATACAGCTCAGATAGTCATGTGTCATATGTCATTTGAAGGTCTCATCCAGTAGAATAAAACAAGCATAATTGTTTGGGGCTTTGAATAAACTGGATCAAGTTTTTGTACAAGAAGTCACCCCAGACCCATATGAAAAATTAGGCACCATTATTTAGAGCAGATTCTCCTGATTAAAAAGAGCCCAAACTCACCATAATCCATCCTTCAGATCTAAAGGTATCACTCATAGAGCTATAACACATAAAACAGAATTTGGACATGTAGCTTATCAAAAAAATCAGAGGTTGCAGTCCTGTGGCGTTTTAGCTCTTAACTTCACGAAACATGCATAGATCTTGAAAAACAGCACAGCATTATTTTCAGAAAATTCTCCCGATTAAAAAGAGCCCAAATCTACCACAATCCGTCGATCAGATCGAAAGATTTCGTTCATAGAGCTGTAACACATGAAACCAGACAGGCGTGCTGAGGCGCAGCAGAATAAATAACTGTACTTTCACTTTGCGCTTTTATTCGTAGCTCCATGAAACATGCATAGATCATGGACAATTGCACATCATTATTTTCAGAAAATTCTCCCGATTAAAATGAGCCCAAACTCATCAAAATCTGTTCATTAGATCTAAAGATATTCCTTATGAATTTATCACACACACATGAAACCATTAAATTAAGAAAAATATAGGTTAAGTTTTCATTCATAACTTCATGAAACATGCATAGATCATGGAAAATTGCACGTCTTTACTGTCAGAAAATTCTCTTGATTAAAATGAGCCCAATCATACCATAATCTGCCATTTAGATCTAAAGATATTGGTCATCGAGTTATAACACATATAACACCAAATGCGCACATGTTGTAACTTTCTCATGGTTTTTTACGCTTGTAATTTTATTAAACATGCTCCGGTCATGGAACATGTCATATCATTATTTACAGCAGATTCTCACGATTGAAATGAGTCCAAAATCAAAACAATCCATTGCGTCTTTCGTGTGTAAATAATACCTAAACCCATGAATTGAAGAAATCCGTTGGAGAGCTCCATTGAACACTTGGCAAGCAGAATGTAAAACCTAGAATATTTCTGTCTATTTTATCTTATTAATTTTTTTATTTTTTTTTTATAATTAGGTGTTTGTTTGAAGCTTAGAAACTCAGCTTTCGAATGCATCCAACCATTTTTGATCAACTCCTAACCAGTGCTGCCTAATTCCTCTAAACCGGAGTGTACCGCCGGCGGGCGCCCCCTAGCGAAGAAAAAAAAAAAATATATTTTTCAAAATATCTGCCTTAACACAAAATAGGTGTCATTTGAAAGCTTGGAGTCTGACCTTTACTATGCATGTAGCCACTTTTATTAACTACTTTGATAAGTAGTGCTGAGTTATTTGCAAATAAATATAATTTTTTTTTACATAATTTATGAAAAAAATGTTTGTGCCATGTACTCAGAAACATCATACAGCTCAGATAGTCATGTGTCATATGTCATTTGAAAGGTCTCATCGAGTGGAATAAAACAAGTATAATTGTTTGGGGCTTTGACTAAACTTGAGTGAGGCATTACTTCAAATTCAAAACAA
>NW_015644336.1:36457-38446 GCF_001515625.1 Sinocyclocheilus rhinocerous
CAAAAAAATCAGAGGTTGCAGTCCTGTGGCGTTTTAGCTCTTAACTTCACGAAACATGCATAGATCTTGAAAAACAGCACAGCATTATTTTCAGAAAATTCTCCCGATTAAAAAGAGCCCAAATCTACCACAATCCGTCGATCAGATCGAAAGATTTCGTTCATAGAGCTGTAACACATGAAACCAGACAGGCGTGCTGAGGCGCAGCAGAATAAATAACTGTACTTTCACTTTGCGCTTTTATTCGTAGCTCCATGAAACATGCATAGATCATGGACAATTGCACATCATTATTTTCAGAAAATTCTCCCGATTAAAATGAGCCCAAACTCATCAAAATCTGTTCATTAGATCTAAAGATATTCCTTATGAATTTATCACACACACATGAAACCATTAAATTAAGAAAAATATAGGTTAAGTTTTCATTCATAACTTCATGAAACATGCATAGATCATGGAAAATTGCACGTCTTTACTGTCAGAAAATTCTCTTGATTAAAATGAGCCCAATCATACCATAATCTGCCATTTAGATCTAAAGATATTGGTCATCGAGTTATAACACATATAACACCAAATGCGCACATGTTGTAACTTTCTCATGGTTTTTTACGCTTGTAATTTTATTAAACATGCTCCGGTCATGGAACATGTCATATCATTATTTACAGCAGATTCTCACGATTGAAATGAGTCCAAAATCAAAACAATCCATTGCGTCTTTCGTGTGTAAATAATACCTAAACCCATGAATTGAAGAAATCCGTTGGAGAGCTCCATTGAACACTTGGCAAGCAGAATGTAAAACCTAGAATATTTCTGTCTATTTTATCTTATTAATTTTTTTATTTTTTTTTTATAATTAGGTGTTTGTTTGAAGCTTAGAAACTCAGCTTTCGAATGCATCCAACCATTTTTGATCAACTCCTAACCAGTGCTGCCTAATTCCTCTAAACCGGAGTGTACCGCCGGCGGGCGCCCCCTAGCGAAGAAAAAAAAATATATATTTTTCAAAATATCTGCCTTAACACAAAATAGGTGTCATTTGAAAGCTTGGAGTCTGACCTTTACTATGCATGTAGCCACTTTTATTAACTACTTTGATAAGTAGTGCTGAGTTATTTGCAAATAAATATAATTTTTTTTTACATAATTTATGAAAAAAATGAGTGTACCGCCGGCGGGCGCCCCCTAGCGAAAGAAAAAAAAAAATATATTTTTCAAAATATCTGCCTTAACACAAAATAGGTGTCATTTGAAAGCTTGGAGTCTGACCTTTACTATGCATGTAGCCACTTTTATTAACTACTTTGATAAGTAGTGCTGAGTTATTTGCAAATAAATATAATTTTTTTTTACATAATTTATGAAAAAAATGTTTGTGCCATGTACTCAGAAACATCATACAGCTCAGATAGTCATGTGTCATATGTCATTTGAAAGGTCTCATCGAGTGGAATAAAACAAGTATAATTGTTTGGGGCTTTGACTAAACTTGAGTGAGGCATTACTTCAAATTCAAAACAATTTAAAAACGGTAAAGGGCTAAGAGAAAAGGCTACCTTGGTTCCAAATGCTGTAACCTTTGATTACTTCATGATATCTGTAACGAGGGAGGCGTGACGACAAAGTGGGGATCCAAATGCAAGGCTTTAATAAGAGCGTAGTCAAACAGGCATGGTCAACAACAGCAAACAACGATGGCAGTGGCAAGGCAAAAGAGTAATCCAGATAATCAGGCAATGGTCAGGGCAGGCAGCAAAACAATCATAAACAAGAAAACAGTCCAGGGATCAAAACACGAATGCAAGGAAACTAGAAACACGGAAGAGCTATACAACATACAATCACCAGCGATGACAGAGAGTGTGTGTGCTATTCTTATAGTCCTACTAATGTGAGACAGCTGTGAACTGATGATGAGATCTGATGAGAGACAGGTGATGCACTTGATGAGTCTGGGCAAAGGATTATGGGAAATGGAGT
>NW_015644336.1:38665-42830 GCF_001515625.1 Sinocyclocheilus rhinocerous
GGCCTCCATAGCCGTGACAGGACAGGCAGAGAGTTCACCGACGGCCTCCATAGCCGTGACAGGACAGGCAGAGAGTTCACCGACGGCCTCCATAGCCGTGACAGGACAGGCAGAGAGTTCACAAACGACCTCCATAGCCGTGACAGGACGGGCCGAGAGTTCACAGACGGCCTCCATAGCCGTCACATGACAGGCAGAGAGTTTGCAGACGGCCTCCATAGCCTTGACAGGACAGGCAGAGAGTTTTCAGATGGCCTCCATAGCCGTGACAGGACGGGCAGAGAGTTCACAGACGGCCTCCATAACCGTGACAGGACGGGCAGAGAGTTCACAGATGGCCTCCTTGGCCGGAACAGAACCGGACGAGAGTTCACAAGTGGATACTACTGACACCTCTGGAGGTTCTGCAGCTTCTGCAGCCTCAGCCGCCACCTCTGGAGGACCTGGAGCGAGCACTGCCATCTCTGGAAGTTCTGTGGTAGTGTATGCAGCCCAAACACACCAAAAAGCGATTCCCATCATGGGAAGCGCTTCAGACAGGGGAATCAGTTCAGGAACAGGAGGGCTAGAGTGAGTGAGTTTGGTGATACCAGCTGCGCGTGCAGACGCCAGCGGTTCATCCCTCACACTGGATACCAGACTGGGATACCGAAGGGCTGATCTTGATAATCTGGGTGTAACAGACAGGACGTGACATGACTCTGGATGATCAGCTGTGGTGCAACGTGACTCTGGATGAATAGCTGAGACGTGATGTGACTCTGGACGAACAGCTGAGATGTGACGTGACTCTGGACGAACAGCTGAGACGTGACATGACTCTGGAAGATCAGCTGATATGTGATGAGATTCTGGGAGATCAGCTGTGACGTGACCTGACTCATGAAGATTAACTGTGACTTGACTTGACTCAGAAATGGAAGCTGTGACTTGACTTGGCTCATGAACATCAGCGGTGACTTGACTTGACTCAGGAAGATCAGCTGTGACTTGACTGTGTGCTATTCTTATAGTCCTACTAATGTGAGACAGCTGTGAACTGATGATGAGATCTGATGAGAGACAGGTGATGCACTTGACGAGTCTGGGCAAAGGATTATGGGAAATGGAGTCCTGAGTGAATGGCAAGGTACAGAATGGAGTGCCCTCTAGAGGAGCTCATGGGCACTCCAGCTGGAGATCATGACAATATCACCACAAAATTTAATTCACATTTAATTTCATATGTTGGGGAACATCGCCTAAAAATATTTTTTCTCCTACCATATTTCTTTCATGAGATATTGAACGTCAAATAAGAATGATATGAAAAATGTCCCTTGACCACATAAATTTTTCTTGCATTTTATCACCTATCTCTCACCTATCTATAAAAATATAGAAAGATTTCTATCAAACGATACCTACTTTTTGACTCTCCTTGCTACGGTCTTGGAGTTATGGCATTATTTTTTGTGTATGGCAAGTTTTGGGCACTTTATGCTATCACCACAAAATATGAAACAGATACAGCTAACATGCTGGGGAACATCATCAAAAAACAGTTTCTGTCCTGAGATATTGAATGTCAAATAAGACCGATATAAAAAATGTATCTTGAACACTCAACTTTTACTTACATTTTATCAGCTATTTCTCAGCAGGAGAATGTCCAATTGAATAATTTTTTTCCCACTGAAAGTACAGAAAGTTTTCTATTAAACGATACTTACCTTTTGACCCTCCTTGCTACAGTCTTCGAGTTATAAGTCATTATTTTTGTGTATGTCACTCAGAAAAGACATCAACTTCAGTGAGGCAAAAATGCCCTCAGGCCTTAAAATGTTAATATATTGTAAATACTTGGCCTGCAATACAACACATACCAATATCTCAATTTTCATACAAATTCATTACAATAAATAAAAAACTAAAACTAAACGGAAGATTCTTGAACATTAACATCTGTTTGAAATAAGTTTTATTATTGCAACAGAATATTTGCACGTTACATTCATATTTATAGGAATTACTTGATAGCATTGCTACCATGACAATATATACAGTACATTCAATATTCACATTAATAAATTATCATGCTTCCCTTGATACTTAATGTGTGAGATGAATACATGCCTCTTTAACCATCTACATTTTCTAGCCTTTGTGGCAATATGGCCTGTAACAGTCAGTTAACAAACATTGTACACCAATATAAGAGATTACATTAACAGTGTTCCTACAAGCATCCTCTGACAATGTATTGTGGAGGACGTTTAATCAAAAAGTACATTGCGGTAACTTTGGAAAGCAGTTTGTTTATCAGTTTCAGTTTCAATGTCAGTTGCAACCCTTAAGGCCCCAGTACACTGAGCATGTTTAGGGTATAGCACTGAATTGTGGGAGGAGTGCAAAGGCATTGTTAGGTGACTGACAGTTGGAGCATGAAACTCTTGCTTGAATCATCGGTACATTTACATTTACATTTAGTCATTTAGCAGACGCTTCTATCCAATGCGACTTACAAATGAGGACAATAAAAGCAGTCAAAACTAACAAAAGAGCAACAATATATAAGTGCAAATGACAAGTCTCGGTTAGCCTAACGCAGTACACGTAGCAAGGTGTATATACATAGATACATATACATATACATACATAACAAGTAGATGGAAAGAGAATGATTCAGAAGTGATACTTATGTGCCTTGCCGGTGTCCCTGCTCGGTGGAGTCGAACGGTAGAGTCAATGGAGCAAAGCGCACGACACTGACAAGGTACGCGCTACAGTACGAGACCAAACGCAAAGTACAAAGCTAAAATCGGTACAAAGGATGAATTTAATATAAATTCAAATATACAACTATGTGGACATAAAAACATCACAAAACTATACAAATAAAATATATGAAAAAAAAAAAAAATTCCAGAACCAGTGGCCCTTCCCATTTTGCAACTCTATAATTCCAGACACATCAGCATCTCATAGCATCAGTCATCATCAAACTGGAGAAATAATGACCCTTGAAAGACCACCTCCCAACCACCAAATAATACAGTACAAAATGATTAATAAAAATAAACAAAAATAATCCCTCAGAGAATCTCAACAACACTGTACAGAAATAAAAGAATCAGATAAAATGGTACAGATCAGTTTTAATTGATGGTGATCAGAACCATCCTACACAGAGCAGAACATATCATCAGAAAGGAGGAGGAGGAGAACGAGAGGAAGGTGCAGCAGGTCTCAGTGACCAACAGATACAACAAGTGGATAATGACAGTGGTGGACGAAGTACACAAATCAAGTACTTGAGTAAAAGTACAGATACGTATAATAAAATATTACTCCAGTAAAAGTAAAAGTACTCCTTTTTCAATTTTACTCGAGTGAAAGTACAAAAGTACTCGATTTTTTATGTACTTGAGTAAAAAAGTACTGATAGATAGATTTATTTTGCAATTTTATATAGGCTACTTAATTTAATTTTATATTAGCACATATTTTTTATAATCCTACTGCTCAAAATACCTGGGATTTTCCCAAAATAACCACTATATGGAGTCAAGATATATTTTGATATAAAACAGATCTGACCATCTGATTTTCACCAGTAAGAAAAAAGTGTTTTAAAGCTTGTTGTTTTGCAGAACATCACAGTTATATATGACATGAGAATAAGGCCTGAAGTTAGGAAGAACATTTTAAGGAAAATATAATTATATTTTCATAATGATTTTTTTTCTTCTCAAACCTTGTCTGTGGTGTAAATACACCCCTGGCCCCCATAGGGCATCACTTCCCACTTTGTTAATTACTGTAGTTACCATGTTCTGAACATCACATCATCTCCTTTCTTTTTCCCTCAGATGTAATCTATCTAGGTGGTTGAATAAAAATATTTGGACTTTATATCTAAAAATTACCTCAACTTAGCACCAGCAAGCTTGTTAGCTAGACAGTTAGCATCAGCTAGCAATATTTACTTATTTTCAGTATGGTTATGAATAAACATTCATATCTGTCTACTCGGCTAGTTAATCCAAACAATATAAAAACAGACGTCACATAAGGCTAAATGCGTAGCATTTTAATAAAACCGTTAACGTTACGGCAGCGGGGAATATGAACGCACATGAATTATTTTATTTAGTCTGTGTTATTTTAATGTTTCGGTTTTTTT
>NW_015644336.1:43928-51130 GCF_001515625.1 Sinocyclocheilus rhinocerous
TTTGAATCAGTGAGTTGTCGACTCGAGAACAACTGCAATCGATTCATTCTAATTCGTCAATGAATCGTTTGGTGCGATTTGCGAACCGATTTAAAAGGTTCATTGAAAAGAATCAGTTCATTCTTGAATCAGACACATTTTAGAGCACGTGATATATTATAAGAAGTAACGATATGTTTTATGAAAAGTAGTGAAGTAAAAAGTACGTTCTTATGCTTTGGAATGTAGTGAAGTAAAAGTAAAAGTTACTCAAAATAAAACGACTCCAGTAAAGTACAGATACTTGAAAAATGTACTTAAGTACAGTAACGAAGTAAAGCTACTCCGTTACTGTCCACCACTGGATAATGAGAATCCTGACTTGATTTAAGGCAAGGATGAACACTGCTAATGTAACAGGCACCACCAGAAGTATCCCACTGAGGTTCCCACAAGGTTGACTGTAAAAACATCTAGCCAGGGTCTTACAGCCACAACACACTGAACATCTTAAGATCTCAGCTGGGGATACCCTCAAGCCAAGACCCCCTTTGAGAGGAAGACTGGAGTGTGACATTGCATGTGACGCCATTGGGAAACACTACATCACTGACAGAACAAGGACCCTGAAAAAGAGGCTCAACGAATATCTGGAAACAGACATGCACAGTCTGTGAACTCCAAACTGAAACCACTCACAGCGTTGACTGCACAGGCGTCAAAGTCATTTCAAATCAACGACCAGTAGTCAGCGGAAGGCCGAAGAAATATCTAGGAGCACATTCGCACTCAAGGCCAGAAATCATCTTTGAACAGAAAGGGCTTATCATCACCAATAACTCACCCCCCATTATACAATCACTTGTTATCATTTGAACACACTTGTGTACAGCTGAGCCAGCTCCATTCACTGAATAAAGATTGTTCAACAGCCAATCCTGTTTTCTCAAGGGGGAACCAAACATCCCTAATGTTTGTGAGAAGAAGTAATTCAAAACTGCAGCTGATCATAGTTTTAGCTGGTAGCTGGAACCTATGATTACTACAGCTAAAAGCGAGCTACAGAATGACCATCTATGATGAAGACTAGTCTCTCTCATATGCATTTGGAAAGTCACAAATGTACGTCTGATCACCCGTTTTTAAAACTATGCATTTCTGCTCTAACCTGTCTACTGAAATCAGACACACTGGCGAAAAAAGGCTTCCACTTACAAGCCTGATATGTGACACAAACCCATAACCTTGTGATAAAGGAAATTAGGCATTTGTATAAAGCTTTTTGAAAAGGACAGCAATTTCTGTACCCCCTTCTGAAGGAAAGGATACGATATTTTGGATTTCTCCATAAACACCATCACTCATCTTTGCAAAACAGTCTCTGCGTCTCTTACTAAGGCTATAGCTTTTGCTGGTATAAACTAGTTCTTTATGCACCATTCTCTTGTGCACTACCATTTCATCTGGTGCATGTTTTTGTGCAGAAATGAAGGCTCTTTTTTAATCATCAGTAGCCTCTGTCACTCTGCCACTATCCAGAACAGTTGTGTCTTGACATTTTGTGAAACTCTTCACTCTTGGGTCATTTGTCATTTCCAAACAGAACTCCTTAACTTGTTCACTAACTGCATACCTTGTGGTAAAGAGTGGTATTGCTCTGTGCAACAGGAATTTGTTCGCAATCTGCAGAGCTACACACTTTGTTCCATGTACCAGTTTCAACAGACCACCATTTGCATTTTCAAACACAAATGCTGAGTGTGCCCAGAGTGGCCCCCACAATTTCACTGATTTTGCAAGGTGAGTTAGCAGGTGTACATTACATCACCATACAGCAACTGAAACCTTGCCACAAACTCGAAAAGCATGTTATCTGCTTTGTTGATGTCTTGGAAGGTAATGTTCTCATTCAGAAGTAGAAATACTGCTGATACCAGAAGGCCTAGGTGCTTCACATAACGTGGTTCAAGTACACCATTCAGGACTGGCAAGCTGTAAAACAGGAGCCATGCTCGCCACTCTGAGGCTTTCCAGTACTTGAATTCTGCAAGGGGTCTGGGTAGTCGTGTTATCAGGTGTGGTGGCTTTATCTCCTTGATCCTGTTTTCTAGCACCCTCATAGTGTTGGGACTCCCAATGTAGTAGGGTTGATCACTGTTGTTCAAAAGATGCTCTGTGAGCTGTCTAATGACACCAAGTAAGACAGCATGCATATAGTCTGGAACAAAGCCCCACACTATATCAAAATAGGGCATGTTTATGAGTGGTGATGGTCCTTTCACTCCTCTGACACTTCTGTTTTGTGCTACTGCTTGCTCCATATCTGCCAGCATTTTCTTCGCTTCTCTGTCAGGATATTCTGTGTCAGTCACAGTGTACTTCACCTGTTTCTCTACTAGAGTACCAGGATGTAAACAGAAGCTACAACCAAAGTACCCATTAAACTGTGTGGTGTTTTGCATGGCTGGTCTTGCCTTTGAGTCTACACTACAACAATTTTGCTGTTCACACGTTCCATGTTTTCTCCAAGACACACCTCTGGATGCCAGTGTTTTGGCCTGATCAACAAAGGGTCTGAGAAAAATAGACATAACTGGCTCTTGAGTACCAAACCAAAGACCTGCAAGCACTACATTCTGAAATCTCATTTTGGGAGGGAGCTCGTTTAAATGCAAGTGCATGGGCCATATAGAAAATCTGGAAGACTTGTACACAGGTGAGCCATCAGAATTGAAATTAAATGACAAATTGTTGGGATCTGACAGAATTCCACCTGGTCTTGACAAGTTTCGATACATTTCACCATCATATATGTCCGAGATGACATGTTCATTCTGTGGCCTTTGGTGTCTGTAGTTCATGCTGTTTTGAATCTGAGGATTTTCAAGCAGCGTCTGGATTTGAGGTGCAATTGGTATGTTGATAAAAAAGCTTGCACTATTCAAGGAACTGATTTCAATGGGAGCACTACAGATTGCACACTGTGCAATGTTTTTGTCTTGTATGTCTTCTTTTGTGCCAATGTATACTTTACAGTTTTTGCAGTAGAAGTGGAAATCCACAATGTCTGAGTTGTTTTTAAAGACCTTATTGAACAAATATTTTGATCTGGGTAACACCTCTTTGCCAAACAGAGTATTTATAAGCTTTAATAAATCATAAAGTTGTGTCCCTGTTATATTATGTCTTGCTGCATGACTCATCACCATGAGCAATGCCTCAGCCTTTGTCGTTGTACCTGCTGACATTAGTACTGAATCCATGTCTGTGTCAAAACCTATCTGTCTGAATGGATCATCTTCTGGAATTTCCGAATCAACTCCAAAAACACTGCCTTCAGATGATGAATCACAACTAAACTGCTGGGCCATGTCACTTGGTTGCAGCTCAGATGTAAGCAGAAAGGGATCAGATGAAGACATGAGCTACAAAATTACAAAGAAAACACATTCCTGAGTGCATGTGTCTACATACAATGACAGTAAACGAAGAAATTTATGATTGACCGGTAGGGCTGTGCGATATGACAGTATATGGCATTTGACGTAGAGCATAACCGATTAATCGGCCGTCAGATATTATTGGCCAATCTGAGCTAATTGCATTTAAATCGGCATTGGGGTTTATAACAGCCAATTAATGACAATTAAAAAAAGAAATGGAGAGGCTGATCTTTCAGACATATAATTAGTGCTGCATAGTTTGCCCACCAGAGGGCACTCTGCGCCAGAAATCAGCTGATCTTAAAGGTGACATATCATGAAAATCTGACTTTTCCAGGTTTTAAGTGCAATAATCAGGTCCCCGGTGCATCTACCAACCAAGGAAACGTGTAAAAGATAAACCCAGTAACTTTGTTTTGTTAAGCCTTTTTCTGCAAGCGTCTGAGAAAACGAGCGTGTCAGATTTCGCTCCCTTGGTGACGCAAAGGGATCTCATAATATTACCGCTCCTTAATCTGTAAGTTTACACCCACGGCGCCGTTATTGTGTTTTCGCAAGCGACAACGGTGTACCAGTTCTAATGCCATGGCGAAAGTTTAAGCAAAACATGCTAACTGTTCTGTGTTTGGCTGCACAGACGAGCACAGAACACTGTTTAGAGTCCCAGCCTCAGAGGAGACAAGACAACAGTGGATTTATTGATTTATTTACTGTATATTGCCGCTGCCACACAGATCTCAAATAAACATGTGATTTATTTCCCAGCTGTTTGCCTTCACAGACATAACCGACTGTTTTTTGTAAATCGTGTGTGTTTTTAACGTAAACTTGTGTGTGAATGAGAGCTTAGTTTAGTTCTCACATGCTGTGACAGCCGTGTGCTTCGGGTGTGTGCACTCAGAAAACCGTATATCAGAAGTTTAAACTCATATGGTTTAAAACGCATGATTTCAGCGCGATAAACATGATAATCAGAACCAAAACAGATGTTTTTAGCAGATAGTTTAAAACGCATGATTTCAGCGCGATAAATATGATAATCAGAACCAAAACAGATGTTTTTTTTAGCAGGTAGGAGCAGAGTGTTTCTGCTTCCACTCAAAATAGGCATTTCCAAAATGATATAATAAATGATCTGTGGAGTATTTTGAGCTGAAACTTCACAGACACATTATGGGGACACCAGAGACTTATTACATATTGTAAAAAGGGGCATAATATGTCTCCTTTAAAGCCTCGATTATACTCCAATGCGGACGCATACACAGACACCTGCAGACAGCACGGACTACTTCTGTTTATACAACTTTCTGAGGTCCGCTTGGTGGAAGCGTTCCACACATGCACAGTAGATCAGCGTTGGTGCCCTTGTAGCGTAGTGGCCTCCCATTTTTTTGTGACCGCACTTCACTGCTTAACACTAGCTTAAGCAGAGCATACATCCCGCAACGGCGATCATCTGTGTTCACGGTGAGTTGGTCATTTGTCATGTAAAATACATTACTTAAATAATAAAAATAGCCCTCATCACTTCTCCTCTCAGCCCAAATAGGCCTGACAACATTCATGACCATACTTGTCAACCCTCCTGATTTTCCCTGGAAATTGCCGTTTTTAATGGCCTCTCCCAGTTTCCTCCTGGGGTCACCAAAGTATATTTAATGTTACAGTAGAGTGGTGGAGGATACGCTGTTGACAGACCAGATCGTAGATTTATTTCTGAAACAGTGTGGCAGTTCTAGCGAACGGTCCTATCACTTCTCCCTAGTTCGTCACTTCTAAATATTCTCTATCATCGCTTACAGCAGCTAACGCTGCCCATTGCTAAATTAGATTACCCACAAAGCTAGCTAATGCCATGTTTATCAGTGGAAGAGTGGTAACCTTAATAAGCAGTTAAACTATAGAGTTAACTTGTTCTTCATTCCTTAAACCGTTATGATGCAAATAAATATCATGAGTTACAGAAATCCAACTGTAACTCATGATATTTTATTAATTTACAGAAAATGTTCTATATCGGGATATGTATTGTTATCGGGATATGAAATAGGATATGAGATTTTGGTCATATTGCACAGCCCTTCTGACCGTTGTCAAAGAACGGGTTGTGCCCTGCCCTGACCTCAAGATTTGCGCAGCTTGAACCTGGTCTGACTTCACTTTCATTTTCTCCGCAGTTGGTAGCAATAGGCAGTACCTGAAAGCACAAAGAAACATTTAGAAAAAATAATTCAACAAAACATGCAGATGGGTGTTTTAAAATGAAGGCTCATAAAAGCAGGATTAAGCTGTTTAATGAACTAACTATATGATCAGACTAATTCAAGCTTGATTTAAAAGGGTACCTGGTGGAGTTTTTGACATATAATTGTGATATTTACATTTACATTTAGTCATTTAGCAGACGATTTTATCCAAAGCGACTTACAAATGAGGACAGTGGAAGCAATCAAAATCAACAAAAGAGCAATGATATGCAAGTGCTATAACAAGTCTCAGTTAGCTTAACGCAGTACACATAGTAAGGGTTTTTTAAATAATATAATAAATAAAAAGAAAACAGATAGAATAGAAAAAGAATAGAGCAAGCTAGTGTTAGCGGTCACTAACTGTGATATGGAACAGCTCTTTTATGAGTGGGACCCTGTTTTGTTTGTGTCATTCAGATTGCATGAGGATGCACATGCCTCTGCCCTCTGGGAGGCACTACATGTCTTTGTCCATCATTTTTCAGATTTTTCCTGCTGCTATAAGGACTCTGAATTATGCTTCTTACTTTCAAATGCTTGCACTTTGCATTGTGATATATGCAGCTTCTCATTATCTAGGAATATTGTGATTATTATTTATTGTGTGATATGTTACGTCTGCCTAGGGCTGTGCGATATGGCGATATATATCATTTAACAATAGAAAAACGTTGTGATTGATGTTGTAAAGAATACGTTACAATAGGAAATTAAACCTATGCAACTCAGTTTATCACACCATATGTTAGCCCCTTTAGTAACGAAGCTAATCACAACCCACTGGATTCAAGGATTCAAAGCATTTATTGTCATATGCCCAGTGAGGAAAACAAGTTTCCCTGAGCAATGAAATTCTTACTTTGTTGTCCACAATGAATGCCAAGACAGTGCAATGCTATACACACACATACACAAACTATACACACATACATACATACAATGTAAGAAACATAATAATAAAAATTATGCTGCAGTAGTAGGAATATAGACTATGAAAATAGAAATAGACTATGTGTATCTATATATGCGAGTATAGAGTAGAAATATAGAATGTGAAAATAGAAATATAGACTATGTATATGGTATCTACATATGCAAATGTACAGTATTAACTTATGTGCAAAAAAAACAATAGTGCAGTAACGTGCAAATTGAGTGCAACTACATGATAACAATAGCAGCAGTAACAGTAACAGATGTGCAAATTGAGATGAGGCTACATGAGTAATATTAACAAATATACAATGGTAGTAATAACAGCAATAACATTACAAATGATCAAATGAGATGAAACAATTTGGTCCGACTGTTCTCTGAGATAGATAAGTCCACTAGCTAGCTACCTGTTTAAGAGTCTAATAGCTGAGGGGAAGAAGGAGTTCCTTAATCTGGAAGTCCTGCAATTTACACTCCTGTACCTCCGTCCTGAGGGTAGGAGTGTGAACAGTCTGTGTTGGGGGTGAGTGGGGTCTTTAATGATGGATGCAGCTCTTCTGTGGACTCTGCGATGGTAAATGGCCTGCAGAGA
>NW_015644336.1:56162-56495 GCF_001515625.1 Sinocyclocheilus rhinocerous
GTAACAGTAACAGATGTGCAAATTGAGATGAGGCTACATGAGTAATATTAACAAATATACAATGGTAGTAATAACTGCAATAACATTACAAATGGTCAAATGAGATGAAACAATTTGGTCCGACTGTTCTCTGAGATAGATAAGTCCACTAGCTAGCTACCTATTTAAGAGTCTAATAGCTGAGGGGAAGAAAGAGTTCCTTAATCTGGAAGTCCTGCAATTTATACTCCTGTACCTCCCTCCTGAGGATAAAGTGTGAACAGTCTGTGTTGAGGGTGGGTGGGGTCTTTAATGATGGATGCAGCTCTTCTGTGGACTCTGCGATGGTAAATG
>NW_015644336.1:56632-60137 GCF_001515625.1 Sinocyclocheilus rhinocerous
TGATGTGGACCCCCAGGTATTTAAAG
Source organism: Sinocyclocheilus rhinocerous (assembly GCF_001515625.1). Lineage (NCBI taxonomy): Eukaryota > Metazoa > Chordata > Actinopteri > Cypriniformes > Cyprinidae > Sinocyclocheilus > Sinocyclocheilus rhinocerous. The sequence continues at coordinate 56,659 of NW_015644336.1, forward strand.
CTGCTCACCCTCTCCACTTCAAGCTCTCGGATAAACAGTGGCTGGTGAGTTTTCCTCTTTTTCCTCAAGTCCACTATCATCTCCTTTGTCTTGTCCGTGTTGAGGGTGAGGTTGTTGTCCTCACAACATGTCACAAGACTGGCCACCTCCCTCCTTACTCCCTCCTTATACTCCCTCTTATACAGATGCGTTTCTGTTATGTTAAAGTTTAATAAACCCTTTAACTTTATCATATAGTGGGATCTAAGACACTATACAGACTGTAGTCTGTAACCAAGTCAACAGTGCATCTCGCGCTTCCCGCCGTTAGAGTTAAATTCGCTTGTGCGGTCACGTTAACGTTACTTGACATTTTACAGGATTGGACAACTTTACTCAACAAATCTGCTTTATACTATAATTCAACTATAAAATAGAATTGGAAATATGTTCGCCTATGTGAAATACATAGAGGACGGGTGTAAAGAAATCGTCCCCATATCCTACATTAAGGATTTTGACCTTAACGCTAGTGACCTCACTAAGACTTAGTGGGTGCGCTGGCAGGAGAAATTTTTCGAGGGACAAATATTGCTCCTAAAGGGTGAGTCATGATAACGTTAGCTCCAATAGTTGGTTAATAACATAATGTTAAAAAAAAAATCCAACTTGGAAATACTATAACGTTAATACTAAAGTGTATTAATTGGGATGCGCATTTTGGCTAATGCGCTAGCCGTTAGCTAGTTAACTTAATTGTGGAAAGCAAGTGAGGTAACGTTAAACATTATTTTCTGCCACCACGGTCGCGCTCCGAGAAGGAGGAAGCCAAAACAATAAATGTAACGTTGATATTGATGTTATATTTCCAATGTTAGCTAACTTAATAGTAGTGTAAAATTGTTAAATTAATGCAATTGGCTGCTGCCTTCTGATCTGCTCCCGTTTTCCTGTTAAAATGTTGTACTGCTCCATTTCAAATTAAGCCCTCTATGTAATAGCTGTAGTTACAGCTATTGCCATCTTGTGGCACTTGAATGTAACTACAGAATACAGCTTGTAGTGAAAATAAAACAATACATTGAAGACTCAAATATGGAGAAAAAAATAAAACATGTACTCTATAAACCATGTGTGTACTGCAATGTATTTTTGCGTCTCTGACCACATACAGGTTATCAAATGATCACCATTATCAGGTGATAATATCAGGCTCCAATCATGGTTTTAATCTATCCAATAACCATATATTGCTTTTACATTACTTTGCTTTTACATTAGGTTGTATGGGAGTCTTGCATTACACTGTGATGCCTTTTCCTAATTATGCATTTATCCATGTTTCCAGACAAATCAGAAAAAAGCTGCAGAAGAGGCCAAACGAAATAACCTCTTGGCCTTGCTAAAAGAGAGAAAAATGAAAAGAAAAGTCTCCACTCTGCCCAACTCCAAGCAAGAGAATGAGAGCTCATACCCTGTCTGATTCATTGTCAGAAGAGGATGATGATGATGGTGGGGTTGTACCAGAAAAACCTTTTGAGGAGGCAAGACAGAAGCAGCTGCTCCACGTAAAAAAATTAAACAACATGTCCCTGCAACTGCAGGAAACTAAAAAAAAGTAAGGGATTTTTGAATAGCCTTTAGACAGATTTACACTTTTCTGTCAATGTGTTCTGACATGAGAATTGATCTCTAGCCCAATGTTTGATTTAACCTGCTTATCATAGCACCATAGCAGAACTAGATGGATATACTGTACATGTGTGTAGGTGCACTACTATAAGCAGCTACACTGCAAAAAAATGCTTCTATCTAAAAATAAGATTATTTTGCTTACCCCATTGGCAGATTATTTTGCTTGTTTTAAGGAAAAACTCACTTCATTTTGACTTATTTTTTTCTGAAAACAAGACAATAATTGTTTACATGTCTAGAAAATTATTCTTGATTTAAGAATTTTTTGATATTTGGACTAGAAACAAGACAAAAACTCTAAGTAAGAAAAGCATTTTTGCAGTATAGGCAACACCTAATATATATCATAAAATGTTTTTTTTCCCCCTATAATGTCAGCTACTCATGACATACAGTATGTCCTTCTGTTATAGGTTAGAGGAGCAGGAGAAGATCAGAGCAGAAGTTGAGGCAGAGAATAAAGAACTACGTTCTCTAAACATGCAATTGCAGCAACAATTGCTGAAGACACTGAACTCCTCATCAGCAGCAAAGTGCAGTGGTGAGGACAGCTTTTTAGCTTTTCCCCCCTCATTTTCCCTGACCTCTGAGAATGTCATTCAAACAAAAATGCAATTTATAATGTTTAATTTTTGACAGGGGCTGATAATCATGAATTATTTTAGCACATATAATGTATGTTCTTCCTGCCACAACTTTTAATTTTGTAATTTGACAATTTTTTCTTTTCAGTTTCATAACTAATGGCCAATGTTATATTTTGTACAAGCTTTGCCCCATAATATGATTTCATAGGCACAATTACTTTCCTATATTGTGCAGTGTACTGAAATGTACAGTACCAAAGAAAAGTTTGGACACACTTTCCCATTCTCTTGGATGAATACTACAAGCATCTTGATACATAGTATTACTATTGAAATATTATAGGCCTACTATACAGTACCAGTCAAAAGTTTGGAAACACATACTTTTGACAGGTACTGTAGCTAATAAAATAGCACTACAATACAAACTATAGTACCGATGAAAAATATTATAGAACACTATAAACTTACTATAGGACTACAATTCATATAGTATGCTATAGTAATGCTAAGGTTCACTTTCGTAAGGGTGGGGTTGGTTGCAGGGTTTTCGCGGGGTCTTTAAAAGTCTTAAATTTAGTTGTATCAAATGTAAGGACTTAAAAAGTCTTAAATTGTACAAGAAAGTCTTAATTATGATTTCAAGAGGTCTTAAATTTGGGGACGGAAAGATCAGAATTGCGATATGGCTGAATGTGACGATTAAACTTCAAAAGGCTAACGTTATGATTTCATTGAATAAACACGAGCGCTGCAGGTTCAAAGTCCGGTGCTGCGCTGCTTTGTGTTCTACCGTTACCGGTTCAGACCAATGCGAACCAATGCGAAAATCGACCCATGTTTTTACCCTGCAAACACGCAGAGCTTTAAATGTGAACTGGTGGATCGATAAGAAGACAATACATTTTAAAAATCTAAACATAGAGGTGTGCTATATGTATGGTCTGCGATAATATCGTAATTGTTGTTTTAACGATGTGCGATTTGATATTATGAGTATATCGCAAAAGCAAACACAAAACACACCTAACGTTACAGAGTTCACGCATACATTAGGTGATGAAGTCTAGCAGGTTAGACTAGTGCGCGTGCGCATTTAGAGTGCGTTCTTTCACTGCATGAATCAGACTATTAAAATGCATTTAGAATTATCACATAATTTAAGATATGGGGAAGAAAATTTAGATATTTATATCATTTCATATAGTTAATATCACA
>NW_015644336.1:60954-64730 GCF_001515625.1 Sinocyclocheilus rhinocerous
TTACAGATCTTCTTTATGCACCAAGAGCTTGTAACACTCCAAAGAGAAAGGAAAAAAATGAAATTGCATCATATGACCCCTTTAACGATGTGCGATTTGATATTATGAGTATATCGCAAAAGCAAACACAAAACACACCTAACGTTACAGAGTTCACGCATACATTAGGTGATGAAGTCTAGCAGGTTAGACTAGTGCGCGTGCGCATTTATAGTGCGTTCGTTCTTTCAATGAATCAGACTATTAAAATGCATTTAGAATTATCACATAATTTAAATATGGGGTAGAAAATGTAGATATTTATATCATTTCATATAGTTAATATCACACAAAGAGTGCCATTTTTTTTCTCCAAAAGCAAGCATGATTACAAATGTGATACTGATTTTATACAACAGTTCAATAAATAAGTAGTTAATATCAAGAGACTTACATTTTAGACACCATATTTCCTGTATGTCCCATATTTGCTCAATTTCTCCAACAAAAATCATTCCAAACAAAGCCACAGCACTGTTCTGTGTCTCTGAGCAACATGAAGGCATTTCGTTCGTGAATGAATCACCCATTTAAATGATTCAGTTTAATCGCAATGACTCACTTATTAACAGTCAGACTTGCTGCCACCTACTGGCGGTTTTAATTTCACATTTAAGGTACCTTTTCATTTTTTAAATAATCTCAAACATCAGTTTTCAATGTTTTATGTTTAAAATATCAAAACATTTATGCATTTGTAATTGCAGGTTAAAGCATTTAATGTCCCTCAGAGCTGCATTAAACAGTGTGCAAATGCATCTAAATGCCACTTCTAAAGCAGCTAAAGATTTAAGATAAATTTTGTTGATACTGATTTCATTTGCTTGGTAACAGCCCAAATGCAAGAATGTAAATTATGCTTTTTACAGTAATTTTACAGTTTAATATGGTACTACATTGCCCTACCCCGCTCATATGGTATTAATTTTATTTGAGCAGGTCTTAAAAAGTCTTAAATTTGAGCTTAAAAATCCTGCAGAAACCCTGGGTTGGCACAGCTTCTGCCGTTTTTCTCTGGCATAATTTATGTTAGAATATTCTAACAAGCAGCAAATGGGGGCAGTTGTGTCCTAATGGTTAGAGAGTCGAACTTGTAACCCAAAGGTCGCGGGGTTCGAGTCTCAGGTCTGGCAGGGATTGTCGGTGGGGGGAGTGAATGTACAGCACTCTCTCCACCCTCAATACCACGACTGAGGTGAGACCCTTGAGCAAGGCACCGAACCCCCAACTGTTCCCCGGGCGCCGCAGGCTGCCCACTGCTCCGGGTGTGTGTTCACGGTGTGTGTGTGCGTGTTTGTTCACTACTCACTGCTGTGTGTGTGGGTTAAATGCAGAGCACAAATTCCAAGTACACCATACTTGGCCACACGTCACGTCCTTTCCTTTCCTTTCCAAATGCAAGGCTAAGGTCTCAGCTATAAATAAATATGTTTATGTAGTCATGTTGTGCATTTGTGCTCGCAATTACAAAAATGTTTGCAGATAATGTCTGAATATATACCATAATTATTGAAAACCAACTTATATCCCAACTATATAGGGCCCCACATTAGCTCTTGAAATGCGCCCCCAGATGTTTATGGCCACCCCTGTCAGACAGGACCCCTGGTTCGGGCATCTGATCAGGATGCCTCTTAAGCACCATCTACGGGGTAGATCCAGAACGCGCTGAATGGATTATAAATCTCATCTGGTCTGGGAATGCCTGGGTATCCCATTTAAACCTGCTAATAGACAATATTAAAATAAAAAAAAAAGTGTGAGTGACAGCTATGCATATAGCAAATTCAAATTTCAGCACACTGTGTTGGGATTGGGGAAGACTATAAGTCTTATTAGAGTGCTTCAGCTATAATCTTTGAGGGTTTACAAAGTATATTCTTTGTTGTCATATTTGTGATATGTTTGTTCTCTTTGTCAAAGATCCTGGACCACCAAGCCCAAAGGAGACTTTACAAGGTAAGAGAAACAAATATATTACTCACAGATATCTGAAATCTATATGTATTTTGAGTATATTTACATTATTTTGTATATAGTTGCAGAGTCTGGCTGTTTAAATAAGGTGGAACCATCTGTATCTCCAAAAGGAGATGAGGTACAGCATTGCCCCCGTCATCTGTGTGCATGGATTAATATAAGAACCCCCAACTACACTTAACATTTTTATTAATTTTGTATGCATATGTACAATCTAGTACCTTGATTATTTTTGTTTTTAATTCTGTCAGATTCACTTGGGGAGAGATGTTCGAGTGCGCAGAGAGGTCTGGTCAAGGATACAAAAAAGCGCGCGGGATTCCTTATTTGTGAAAGAGTTGGCAGTGGCAATCTGGGGCACGAAGACTCTGGGGGAAAGAAGTCTCACAGGGAAGGAATGCTCCACCACCAAAACCACCAGGCAGCCTTTAACCCCCCAGAAACGTCAGACATTAAAAGGTAGCAGTAGCCACAAGGTCTTTGTGGGATGCCAAGTACTGGGTTATGGAGTAATACATTTTTCTTTGTTCTGGTGTGACAGAAGCATCACTGTTTACTATTAGTAATATATTGGTAATTTCATGACTTACTGGCAACGTAACTGCAACGTCGTATGCTCGTAATTTCATTACCATCATATATTCACATTTATGAATAGATTTGAAATTTACCACATACTTATAGGGACAATAAAGTGTTTATTCTATAGTTCTATATTAAGCAAGCATTATCTGACCAAGATTTGGTGCATGGGTTTATTTTTTTTAATTATTATTATTATTATTATTATTTTAAATTAGGCAACATCTTATCATTGTCACGTGTTTTCATTTATCTTAATTTCCATATTGAGCCTACATGTTGCAACGTTGTGTGATTTTCATTAAAATATTTGAGTAATAATTCGCTCGCTTTTCTCCTCTAATCCTCACGCACGAAGACTGTTTATACTGATTAAATAATCATTTTAAGTCCTTTTTCATTTATTTGTGAAGATCGGCTTAAAAAACTTTCCCTCCTCTCGACGCTTCACACTCCAGTCCAGCGGGTGGCGCTATAAAACACGTTTGTTTGACAAACACCTTTAAACCTCAGAAGAAGAAGATTAGTTTCACCGCGCTCTCTGTTGTTTTGTCGTGACCCTGGCTTAATACAAACTGTTAGAAATGTTGTTTCTGTAATAAGAAAAATACAGTTTTTGAATGAGGTCAGTAAATACCTGTAATATTATCATCCTCACAGTCGTGACTAAGTTTTGAAGCAGGAATATCTGGAGGAGTATCATCTGAACTGAGATCTGCTGCTGTGAAGATGGTGTCTGTTAAAGAGGAGAGTGAGGAGAACACGAGTGAACCAGAAACCTGGAGAATAAAACACGAGGAACCAGAAACCTGGAGAATAAAACACGAGGAACCAGAACCCTGGAGAATAAAGCACGAGGAACCAGAAACCTGGAGAATAAAACACGAGGAACAAGGAGGTTTGTCTTTATTCTTCATTCATCTTTAATGACTGTTTGTGGTACAGTAGGCTTGCAAAGCTTTCACTCTCCTTTTGAGAAAACAATGTTTATGCGTGGTTAGTAAAAAAACGAAAATTTTTAAGTTACTAAAATAAGGTCATAAAACACATACAGAACGTTTGTTCACGAGACTTTTGAGAACTGCATGTGGTAGACTAGAGTTTTTGCTAGGGCTGCTAGATTATGGCAAAAATCATAATCACGATTATTTTGGTCAATATTGTAATCACAATTA
>NW_015644336.1:68491-70876 GCF_001515625.1 Sinocyclocheilus rhinocerous
TATGTCCGGCATACTGCTCTGAATGTGAGTCAGCACCACTCTCTCAAAACACTTCATGATGATTGGAGTGAGTGCTACTGGCCTGTAGTCGTTCAGGCAGGTCGGGGGGCTCTTTTTGGGAAGGGGGATGATGGTTGTGGTTTTGAAGCAGGTTGGGACGATGCTCTGACTGAGGGAGAGGTTGAAGATGGAAGTGAGTACATCAGTCAGCTCCGTATCACAAGCTCTGAGGGCCCGTCCAGGGATGTTGTCTGGCCCTGCTGCTTTGCGGGGGTTGATTTTCCTCAGCGCTTTGTGTACCGCAGCTGATGAGACAGTGGGAGGGGGGGAGGGGGGTTGAGTGGTCAGAGTGTGTGTGTGCCTCCTCTCTGTGTCGATGCTGGAGGTCTCGAAGCGGGCGAAGAAGGTGTTGAGGTCATCCGGCAGGCTGTCTGAGGAGCTGATAGTGGTGCTCGTGGTGGTCCTGTAGTTTGTGATGTGCTGCATGCCTTGCCACATCCGCCCGGCGTCAGCAATAGAGTAGAAACTGTCCAGCTTCTCTCTGTACTGTCTCTTGGCCGCTGTAATGGCTTTTCTCAGTCCGTATCTAGCAGCTATGTACTCTGTCTCGTTGCCTGATGTAAATGCAAGAGATCGAGCAAGTAGCATGTGGCGTACCTGACTGTTTATCCAGGGCTTCTGGTTGGGGAAATTCCTGACTTGTATGGTGGGTACAATGTTATCAACACAAGTGCTAATGTACCCAGTCACATACTCAGCATAATCCTGTATGCTGACAGAAGAGTCCTCCAAAGTGGCTGCAGCATCGAAAATTTGGTGCAACCAGTGCAAAAAGTTAGTCTAGAGCCCTGCAGAGGAAAAGAAAAAATACCATCGAAAGGCAGTAAGTTCCCCTCAGACATACATTCATATAAACTCCTACCCCTAATTGAATCGCGATTTGTTTAGCATCTCAACCGATTTGAATCGTCACATATTTAAATCGATTTTCAACCAGCTCACGGTTAATCGTTACATCCCTATGAGTGAGCCATATATCCACAACGTTATATGAGTGATTTATTTAAACATAGTGATATTTATGAAATATGTATTTTCAGTATATAATAAGGTTGCCATGACATCTACATTTTAGAGACTAGCAAAATTTCACAATTCTCAATACCACAGCAGAGTACTGGGGTAACTAATATTGGTAAAAAAACAAAGTTGTTGCAAATAATTAAACAGTCTGTAATAATAAAAATGGGACAAAGGACAAATACAATAGAATAAAAAAATACAAATGAAAGAAACTGTACTTTAAGGTTTTTTATGCAAGTCTAAAGTATTCAGTTACAGCCTACTACAGAAATTAATAATCAAATGTAAAATAAAACAGCATGGTCTTCACTGTAGGGGTGTGCGATATATATCGTCTGCGATAATATCGTAATTGATGTTTTAACGATGTGCGATTTTAAATTATCGAGTATTTGCAAAAACCATTCAAAACACACCTACAGAGTGCATGCACGCATTCATTACGTGAAGTCTAGACTAGTGCGCATGCGTAGCAGGGCTCCAGATAAAAAAATCCATTGGCTCCTATAAGAAAAAAACTTAAGTGCAAAATTATTTTTTTAGGTGCCACGGAATAAACGTGTTTTATCAATTTTATTATTATAATTTTTTACGTTTTAACATTTCAATCATACTGTCATGTGTTTATGTCTCATCTTTTCTTGACTTTATTAGTGTTTTAATCCATCTTGTAGATGACCTGGGAACTAATGGCACTTTTCCACTGTGTGGTACGACTCAGCTCGGCACGGCTCAGTACGGTACGGCACGGTTCCGCTCGGCACGGTTTGCGTTTCCACTGCAGTTCAGTACCGCTTTAGAGTGGGCGGGATTATTCACATGTCGTTATACCATGCAGTGGAAAAGCGCCACAAGGTTCACTTTGTTACGGAAGGAGACTCACACAGGGGATTAGAAAAATACTATAATGTTTATTATCAGCAATAGATGTAGATGGATAGGGCAGGTGAGTATATGAGCTAAAGTAAACCGTCTTCAGGAAGAGGAGAAGAGTGATTCCGTATCTGGTCCTCCCAGGAGATCGTGGAAGGGAGACAGAGGACTGCACACACCTCAGTTAATGAGTACAACTTAAAGTGGGAACTAAATGTCTTTTCCAACTATTGAAATATGCAGTCACAAAGAATTGTTCTTTCCACAGAATCTGTACCAATATCATGGACCATAAGCATCACTTGGCCACTGAGTGTAGTTTGGGCTCCTCCTCAATGCATCCTGTAAATGTTGCCATGCACTCTTAAAGGGGTCTTATGATGCGATTTCAAGTTTTCCTTTTTCTTTGGAGTGTTACAAGCTCTTGGT
>NW_015644336.1:70886-80164 GCF_001515625.1 Sinocyclocheilus rhinocerous
TGATCAGTGCGGGAAGAGTTTTTCACGAAAAGGAGACCTTAAGGGGCACATGAGAGTTCATACTGGAGAGAAACCGTTCACTTGTGATGAGTGCGGGAAGAGTTTCAGACGATCAGCACACCTTAAGGATCACATGAACATCCACACTAGAGAGAAGCGTCATGCATGTCATCAATGTGGTAAAACATTTTTGAGGGCTTCAGACCTGAAGCAGCACCTGAAAGTTCATACAAAGGAGAAGCCACATTCATGTTCATTTTACTTACTTAGGAGTTTCATATTATGTTCAATTTATGTTCAATAATAAGCAGGATTGTAAGGATAGTAATGTCATTAAAACCTTACCGATACCTATTAATTTTACGTTTCTCAATGAAGCTTTTAATTGCCTAATAAACTATATTTTATTCCATACATGACTGAGATTTAATGAGTATGTCTACATTAGCAACCTTCTTTTTCTAGCGGTGGGCAATCGATCCTAATATTGATAGTTAAGTACTTTTTAAAAGCATATACTTTCATACTTTTAAATTATAGTAAAGTGTAACATTAAGTGTATTTAGTGTACTTTTATATGCTAAACTAGGACAACTTCAAGTATACTTGGTACACTTTAAGTATATGCCTAATTACATGCTTGATTAGTGATATTAAAGTGTACTTTTTTTGTATCACAAGTACATTACAAATTAATTATGAGTGTCTTTGAAATACACCAGCAATATACCTGTAACGAATCCGGTCCGTGGCCTTTCGTCCGATTGCCACCAGAGGTCGCTCTCCCATTATACTGACTCTCACACCACACAGACTGTGACACATCACCCTGGACTTCATTTCCCATCATCCATTGCACTGATTGCACACAGCTGTAACCAATCACACACTCACCTGAAAGCTATTACACACACTATATAACACCCACTCAGATCCTGCTCAAGTCGCCGAGTACTGTCTGCGTTTATCGTTCTCCAAGTGATAGCACTTTACGGAGCCATTTCCTTGTCTCAGTTCCTAGTTCTAGTCTTAGTCTAGTCTCGTTGTGTTTCTTGGTTTCTGATTCTTGTCCGCGTTTCTTGGATTTACCTTTTGCCTTGCTGTTTCGGACTGTGTTTGCCCCCTCGCCTGGACTATTCCTCATGTTTACGGATTACCTCTCATGCCATCCCTCTGGATAACGTTCGCTGTCGTCTGACTCAAGCCTGTTTTGGAATGCTCTTTTGTCTTGGCTGTGCCATACCCATTTGCTGTTGTTCGACCCTGCCTGTTTTTTTTTTTTACCATGTTTATTAATAAAAGCTTGCATATGGATCCGCATGCCTCTCATCTCGTCGGCTCCGTAACAATACCATAAATGTATTATTGTTGAGTAAAAATATACTTCTTTTTCCCCAATGCTGAATCTACTTTTCAAGGTCATTACAATAAATGTGTAACTTCAATGACAGACAGAGACACATTATTAACAATTATTAGTGTTTATTTAAACCTCAAATGGTTTTAGCATTGCAAAACATAAAATGCACCATGTTTTTAAATAAAAAGAATGCTGAAAGAAACCAACAAAAAATAAAAACATTTTGTAACTGCAGCAACACACAAACTTCACTTTTTTTTTTTTTACTGATTTAGATTTTTTGAGACTGTTTCAAACATGTAAAATAAATACAATAAAACAATACAGAACAATTTTAAATTAATTCTATAAAGAATTGCTCTGTGTTAGGCTCTGTCCTCTTTAATTAAATCTGGGAAGGTGGGGCCCTCTATTGTTGGAGGCCAGTATGATGAGGGATGGGGGGTGTAGGTCACTGCATCAGCCCTAAGCTGAGATGTTGTAATTGGGTACAAAATTCTTGACATTGGCTCAGTCTCTGGAGCAAACTGACTGTGTACTGGATAAGCCTCAGAGGGTGGCGGTACTTGATATTATGGGAGCTGGGTGGTTTGGCTCAGTCTGTGGTTGGGGAGAGGAGGTAATGGTTTCATCCAGGGCTCTGCACTGGTACACACACGGGTTCTAGTTGGATCTGATGAGGGGCTCCAGCATGGTGAGGCATAATGGTGTGTCAATAGGCTAGTCTCTCTGCTCACAGGGGGTGGTGACTGAAAATTAGTGTTTCTGATTTGGGTTTTCCACAGCATTTGTGACAGTTCCTCAACAAAAGGGGGTTGGGTTTTCCCAGGCTGTGGCCAAGGATGACGGTCTGGGGTAACATCATCAGGGCTGGCATCGGATTTCAGCTGTCCCTTTTCCACTGATTTCAGGATCTGGGTTCAAGGTGTCTGATGCCAAGATGATGCTCGTGAGGAGTGAGCAGATGTTTGAGGAGTGCTGTGGAGCAGGACTTTCTCCAAGAGTTCTGTTTGGCGTCTAGCAGTCTCGCTCTGTTGCCTTGTAATTTCCATTATCTACAGCATGAAGTCCTCTGATGCACCAGCTGTTCCAAATGGGTGGTGAGAGGAGATGGGGGTCGAAGTCACCATTACCTTCTGTTACGGTTTAACAGTCTGTCCTGATGGGTTCCCAGCATAGTCGACCACGTAGTCGTCCAGGTAGGCAGGCCTCTGGATTGCTCTGCGTGGATGTTGGGATGAGGCAGGAGCAGATTGTGAGATTTCAGACTCTGGAGTTGCCATGGTAACGACCCGGCTCCGGCTTGAAGGACCAATTTTGAAGGGAAGGTGTGCTGGTTCTTAGGTATACTTGGTCATCGCCATGGAGTGTCGGTAACGACACGGAGACAGGAATTACAGTTAATTTACTTTAATGTCCATCAAGTTTATTGGTTACATTGGTACGGATAGCCATTGGTCTGTACAAACTTGTGCATGGTCGTGTGGATATATATGCGTGGGTTCGGTCTAAACAAAGAAAAGGAGAAATAAAATTACATAAATCAAGTGATTTAGAACAAACAGGATAACTATCAAATGTAAATTATCAGATTACATCATCAGATATAAAGCTGTACGCAGTACTATAAAGCAAAATACATATATAATGTGCATCCTTAATGTATATGTTTAGTTTCTAAAGTTTATATGCTTAAGTGTAAATTTGACCAAATAACCACACTTCTGAACTAACATTTGAATTAGGCGGAAATATCTCACAATCACATTAATGAGTTAATATGACGATTCTATGTATACATATTTGGTTTACAGCGCTTATGTTTACATAAACGTAAACATATTTGTTTAACTATGGTATAAACTCTTTATCACATACTACTTTAATTAAACAATTGCACAAACTAAATATAACCTTTTGTTTTGCTTTCAAGAATTATATATTTTTTTTTTCAAAATGAAAACAAACTTAGGTTAGCGTTTCACAGACTGTAGTGGCAATCACTGTTCAGTCTTTGTACTTTAAAGGCATATTCACTTGTCTACCTGACCTGGTAATGTTTCCATGTTACTGAGACTCAGGTAATTCAGTGTTTTGTGTTTCGTGGTCCATTGTAGATAATTTAGCGTCAGTGACATGTGAGTCCATCACACTATTAGTGTCATTGACTGTGTTGTCTGTTGCTGTTGTGAAACTTTTCTCTCTAGTCTTGAGAAGAGGTTTTCTGTTTCTCCTGTATGTTCTTCCATCTGGAGCTTGTATGATGAAGGATCTTGGTTGTTCGTGTTTTTTGATGATTACTGCAGGTTGCCAGACATCTCATTGTTGCACTCTCACACTTTCGCCTATGTGAACATCTGGAAGCAGCCTTGTTTGTCTGTCAAAGTAAGCCTTTTGTTTGTCCTGTCTTCGTTTCAGGTTGTCTTCAATCTGTATGTTGTTTTCAGGTGACAATAAGGCGACTGAGGTAGGTATCTTGGATTTCAACCTACGTCCCATTAATAACTTTACCGGTGAATACCCAATACCATCCAATGGTGTGTTTCGGTATTCCAATAAGGCAATGTAAGGGTCACATTTGCCACTCTGAGCTTTCTTTAACAGGTTTTTAATGGTTTGGACTGCTCGTTCAGCTTGTCCATTCGACTGTGCGTGTCCTGGGCTGGAAGTCACATGTTCAAATTCCCATGCTTTTGCAAAGTTTCTGAACTCTGTGCTGGCATACTGTGGACCATTGTCTGAGACTACAGTATCTGGTATTCCATGCCTCGCGAACATGGATTTCATGGCCACAATTACACTCTGGGTAGTTGTGTCAGACAGTTTGCTGATTTCTGGGAATTTGGAGTAATAATCAACAGAGAGTAAGTAATTTGAACCATTGAAATGGAACAGATCTGTGCCAATTTTTGACCACGGTCTTCCTGGTATTGGATGTGATATCATTGGCTCTCTTGAATTACTATTCTTGTGTGTGTTGCACACAAGACATTGAGAGACAAACTCTTCAATTTGGGTTGACATGTTTGGCCAATACAGAACATCCCTGGCTCTTTCTTTACATTTCACCACTCCAAGATGTGATTCATGTATTTTCATCAGCATTTCTTTTCTCAATTGGCTTGGAACAATGAGCTTTGCCGATTTGAAAAGAAGTCCTGATGTGAAGCTTATTTCTTCTTTGAATGTCCAGTACGTCTGGATCTGTTTTGGCACCTCACTTCTTTCTTTAGGCCATCCATCCATAGTCATTTTGTGCAGTAGTTGCATTTCTTGATCAGTAGCTGTTGCCTTGTGAAAAACACTCATCTTTTCTTCAGATACAGGTAGATATGTTGTTATCCAGCACAGCTCAAGCTCTTGACCAAGCAAATCTTCTTATTCTCTTTCAGGTATGCACGACTTAGTGCATCAGCAAAGTGCATCGCTTTACCTGGTTTGTGAGTTACCTTTAGGCTGGTGCAGTGATTTCTTAAAGATGCTTTCCAGTGGTTTGTGATAACTTTCAACTTCCACCTCCTTGCCGTAGACATATTGATGAAATTTTTCGCATCCATAGACTATGGCAAGCAGCTCTTTTTCAATTTGCGCATATTTCTTTTGAGCATCCGTTAGCGCACGTGATCCATAAGCCACTGGCTTTTTATCTTGCAGAACTGCTCCGATCCCTTCTGAGCTGGCATCAACTGAAAGTGTTACTGGTTTCTGTACATCAAAGAATTTCAGTGTTGGCGCATTTCTAGTAAATTTTTCATTTTTGTGAAGCTTTTTTGTTCCTCTTCCTCCCAGTGCCACTGAACATCATCTTCTAGCAGCTTTCGAAGAGGAGCACTGATATCGGATACATTCAGAATTAATTTGGACAGGTATTGCACCATACCCATGAATCTCATGAGTGCTTGTCTGTTTTCAGGAGGTGGCATCTGTACGATTGCTCTCACCTTTTCATCATCTGGCTTGAGACCTTCTTCTGAGATGATGTGTCCAAGATATCTTATTTTTGACGTTCTTATCTGACACTTGGCTTGTTTAGTTTTAGAGTTCATTCTCTTGCTCTTTCCAGCAGCTTGATCATGTTCTTCTGTTGTTTCTCCCCATACTAGGATGTCATCTATAACGTTGACCACACCTTCAAGACCTTATAACATCTGTGCAATTGCACACTGGAAGACTTCACTGGCTGAATATACACCAAACGGTAAGCGAAGAAATCTATACCTTCCTATTGCCGTGTTGAATGTGCAGAGTTTTGAACTTCCATCATCTAGTTTTATTTGCCAGAATCCTTGATTAGCATCCAGGACTGAAAATATCTTTGCATTTGGCATGCTGGATGCCACTTCTTCCACTGTCAGTAGAGGGTAATGTTCACGCTTTATTTCTTTATTAAGGTCTTGCGGATCCATACATATACGTATCTTGTTTGGTTTCACTACTGTTACCATGCTGTTCACCCAGTCTGTCGGTTCTGTTTGTTTTGCTATTACTCCCATGCTTTCCATCTTGTGTAACTCAACTATTTTGTCCTTGAGGGCTACAGGAACCTTTCTTGTTGAATGAATCACTGGTGACACATTGGGGTCTGTTTTAATGTGATGAGCAATTGGTAAACAACAAAGGCCAGAAAACAGGTCATCAAAATCTTTCAAAGGGTCATCTTTAACCTTTATTTCATGTATTCTTCTCACCATTCCTACTTTTTCACAGGTTGTGCGTCCAAGAATTGCAGGTATGGTGCCATCGACTACTTGAAATTGGATGTTGTGCAATTGTTTTCTGTAGGTGAAAGTAAGTTGCACTTGTCCCACAGGCAACATCTTGAGGCCAGAATATGTAATTAGAAGACAGTTGGATTTTTTTGAGTTTTCTTTGTGTTTCCAGTGACTTGAACACATTGTGGGGTATTACATTGCATGCTGCCCCTGTGTCTAATTTAAACGTGACACGCTTGTTGTTTATTCTCAGGCTTTCAGTCCATTTGTCTTTTTGAATTTGTGTTTCAGTGGAGACTGTGTGCACATTTTTATTGTTTGAGTTGTTTGCACCTCAATGGTTCCTACAAAGAATTCATCTTGTTCATCACTTTGTTCACCTTGATCTATTGCCTGTATTTTTTTTGTAGAGACTTGCGTTTTGCACATTTTTGCAAAGTGGTTTCTTTTATTAAAGGCTTTACACGTTTGTCCATAAGCTGGGCAATTTTTGTATTCATGTTGATAACCACCTCGTGAACATTTCTCATGTGCCTTGTGTTGACTTTCCCTTGTGTGCTGTTTACTTTTCAGTTCACTTTGCAATATTTTTCCTCTTTTCTTTGTGTTTCTGATACTGCTTATTTTGTTCACGTCAACTTCTTCAACCAGCATTTTCATTTGATTTGATGTTATTTCGTTGGCCCTGCAGATGTCTATGGCTTTTTCCAATGTGAAGACTGCGTCACGCAACAATCTTGCACAAACATTGTCGTCTTTTATCCCGCATACGATTCTATCCCTGATTAGCGAATCAGTCAAACCGCCGAATTCACAGTCTTTTGCTTTGTGTTTAAGATCTGTGACGTATGCGTCAATTGTCTCTCCGGTACCTTGCGCTCTCGTGAAAAACATATGCCGAATATATGGCAGATTCTTTCTGGGCTCACAATATTCTTTGAATTTCTTTTTCAGTTTCGTAGATTTTATTCACTTCTTCCTCTCTGAACTGGAATGTGTTGTACACTTTAATAGCTTCTTCACCCGCAATATGAAGAAAGGTAGCACACTGTACAGTTTCTGATTTTTCTGCCACGCTGCTAGCAATGAGGTACAGTTCTAATTTCTGGAGCCATACCTTCCAATTCTCTGCTAGGTTGCCTTGAAGAGACAAAACCGATGGCGGTTGCAGTAGTGACATCTTTTCAGTTGTGCTTTCCGTTTCTTCTATCCCTCTTCTGACACCATGTTATGTCTTTATATGTTTTTGTAGGTGAATCACGAGACGACTCAGACACCACGAGGTTCAGACATCTTTTACTTCAAGCAACTGCTGATGACGTCACACAGGTACGGGTAGCACACTCATACAAAATACATGGCATACGCGATCACTAGGCTATAAACTGACGCGACAGACGGTGATTAACCTCATTCTTTTGTCTCTTTACAAAGATACATTGGCATAGATGGATGAACATAATCTTCTGATTTTGTAAATGTGGCCAATTACATTTGCTTTAAGCACCCAGTTTGCACTTGTCTATAATTTAAATTAATAGCTTACATTTACAAAATAAGCCTGCAATAGCAGAAATAAGCCTTTTTAATGAAAGTAAAGGTCCATGTTTAATAAAATTGTCAATGAAATGAAAATGCTAAATGAAATTAGAAAAATGTTTAAGAGATTATTGTTCATTTTATATATTGTATTTTAATGTCACAAAGGTTTACAGGTATTTTACATTATTATTTTGTACTGTGGGTTTGATGAAGAGTAAACAAACATGTTCATGTGTCCTCCAATTTGACCCACAACCTGATCAGTTTGTACATACAATTCATTCATTCATCAACTCAGCTTAGCAGCTACGCTAATTATGTCTCTATTTGTTTCTCTGTTTTTTCCACGTAACAAGGATTTACACAAGCTTCAGTCTGGATCCAGAACACCTGAGAAGAGATGATGGCAACCCCTCAGAGGACCTCAGATGATGCCAACCCTGAAACAACATACAGAACTACCACATTTTGCTATAAGTTTGATTGCATCATATAATAATTGCTGTTAATAGTGTTCATCGTCTGTTTGAATACATCTTTAATTGATTTTTCCACACATTTCTGCCATATTTTCCGTACATTTCTGCCATATGTACATTGACTGACAGTCACCACTGATAAGCTACCACTAAATATTGTAGAAACTTAATTTGCTGTAAAGTTGCTTTGCAACAATTTGTATCATAAAAAGCGCTATACAAATAAACTTGAATTGAATTTAATTGAATTTAATTTAATTGAACTCCATGTCACTTTCACTTTCAGATAAACTTGATACTAAATTCCCCTCCCATCAGGCACCTAGTGTATTGCTGGCCTTGTTATAAATTAATGTTCTAATATAAAGTAGCATGTTTCCTCTGTATGTGCACAATAGCACATATAGTTTGCTGTGTTCATCCTAATGCTTTTCATCTAACAGTTGACACATTTGCCCTAGAAAATAGTTTCAGCACAGCGCTGGAGCTTGTTTGATTATAAACCTTTGCTTTTTAAATGTAAAATACATTGTTTTGCAGTGGAAGGATTTTCATGAGTTTTATAGAAATTAATACAATATCACAATAAATATTATAAACATATTTCTTAAATATTAAATGTGATCTATTCAGTCATCAACTGGAATTTCACAACCAAACATGTCTGTTGCAGCAACAATTGCAGAGTTAGCTGAGGTTAAACACGTTTTATTGATGGCTTAAAAACACATTTAACATATATATGCCAGGGATAGAAAAGTTAAAACATTTAATTAACCAAAGTAAAGTGACATAGTGCTTTCTGGAAGTAAACGAAGCCTTGAAAGAAACACATTTCTACAGGTGTTCAATGTGTGCCCGTGTTAATACACTCTTAGAAGATTATTTGTACAATATTGCAGCTAAAAAGGCAATTAATGAAAAAAGACTGGTTAAAAAATATTATTACTACCTGCTTGTTATGTGTTGTTGTGTTATTATTGATGTTTCATTCATGTCAGATTGTGAGAAATAACAGTATTGTCTTTCCGTGGAGCAGTTTAATAGGCTTTTATCATATATCCTGACTCAAATAATCAGTTAAACACTGAGAGATGATCTGCTGATGATCCTGAATGTCTTGTTGAATGAGTGTTGATCGTCTGAGGCTCATGAGGCTCATCAGAGCTGCTGAAAAGACTCTTT
>NW_015644336.1:94356-94734 GCF_001515625.1 Sinocyclocheilus rhinocerous
GTTTCTACAGGTGTTCAATGTGTGCCCGTGTTAATACACTCTTAGAAGATTATTTGTACAATATTGCAGCTAAAAAGGCAATTAATGAAAAAAGACTGGTTAAAAAATATTATTACTACCTGCTTGTTATGTGTTGTTGTGTTATTATTGATGTTTCATTCATGTCAGATTGTGAGAAATAACAGTATTGTCTTTCCGTGGAGCAGTTTAATAGGCTTTTATCATATATCCTGACTCAAATAATCAGTTTCTAGCAGCAAACACTGAGAATAAAGTGAGATGATCTGCTGATGATCCTGAATGTCTTGTTGAATGAGTGTTGATCGTCTGAGGCTCATCAATATTAACAGAGCTGCTGAAAAGACTCTTTATTTCATG
>NW_015644336.1:96037-96697 GCF_001515625.1 Sinocyclocheilus rhinocerous
GCTCATCAATATTTACAGAGCTGCTGAAAAGACTCTTTATTTCATGTCAATAGTTACTGTTTTCACCTCATTTATTATACTGATGTCTTCAGATTTCCTGTAAATTGCCACTTAATTCCCATTTCATTAACATCAGCAGTCTGAGGGTATTTGTTGGTTATAAATCTGTAGATTTATTTCTGCTTTACACTTTCAACTGTTTTTCTTACCATTTTTTATTTGAAAAAATTTAGTTAAAATATCTATATGCTGTTATAAATTAGTATAACTCATGTGACTCTGAACCACAAAAGTAGCACAGGTATATTTGTAGCAATAGACAAAAATACATTGGTAAAGATCATGTTTCGTGAAGATATTTTCTAAAAATTTCCTACCGTAAATATATCAAAACTTATTTTTTGATTAGTAATATACATTGCTAAGAACTTAATTTGGACAACTTTAAAGGTGATTTTCTCAATATTTTGATTGTTTTGCACCCTCAGGTTCCAGATTTTCAAATAGTTGTATCTCTGCGAAATATTGTCCTAACATACCATACATCAATGGAAAGCATATTTATTCAGCTTTCAGATGATGTATAAATCTCAATTTAAAAAAAAAACTGACCCTTCCCAGATAGCATGCGGATGTGGGCCACTTAAGGCAATGATACGG
>NW_015644337.1:0-197 GCF_001515625.1 Sinocyclocheilus rhinocerous
TATACTACGGAGTTCAATGGTAGGTACTGCCACTACCACACATTTGACAAGATTAGATATTTGTCAGTGGTACTCGGTATCTGCAGATCATTTGCCATTGTCCTATCAGTCATCTCTCCTTACTCTGTGTATATTTAAAATGGTTCTGCTGCTTAATATTTTTGTGGAAACGGTGAAATTTTTCCAGGAATCATTGA
>NW_015644337.1:2337-12743 GCF_001515625.1 Sinocyclocheilus rhinocerous
AGCACACCTCGTTTTTTCAGACCGATGAGCTTTGTAAAAATCAACGCGTTTCAGAAAGGCGGGGCATAGAGGAGAAACAATAATGTACAGTATGTGGAAAATGTGTTTTTTTTTACCTTAAACCACATAAACACATTTCATTACACCAAATACACAAAATAATGTTCTTTTTAGCAGCATCATATGACCCCTTTAATTTACATGTCAGGAATAATATATTAAAGCGTAAGGTGGAAACTTAAAGAGATAGTTCACCTAAAAATTGAATTGTCATCATCTACTCACCCTCAAGTTGTTCCAAACCTGTTTGTGTTTCTTTCTTCTGTTGAACACAAAAGAAGATATTTTTTGAAGAATGTTGGTATTTATTTATTTTTTTTTAAGTTGATGGTAGCCATTGACTTCCATAGTATTTTTTTCCATACTATGGAATTCAAAGGCTACTGTGAACTGTTTGGTTACTAACATTCTTCAAAATATCTTCTTTTGTGTTCAACAGAAGAAAAAGACTCATACAGGTTTGAAACCACTTGAGGGTGAGTAAATGATGACAGAATTTTAAACTTTTTATGTGAACTATCCCTTGAATTAATTTGATTAAAAACATATTTAAATTAGTGCTGTCAAACGATTAATTGTATCCAAAATAAAAGTTTTTACATAATATATGAGTGTGTACTGTGTATATTTATTATGTATATATAAATACAAACAAATGATGTATATATTTAAGAAAAATGTGTTATGTTTATATATTAAACATATTTATATATAATATAAAATATAATAATATAAATGTTTATTAAATATTTTCAAAATATATAATGAATGCGTGTGTATATGCATAATAAATAAACACAGTACACACACACATATATATATATATATATATATCATGTAAATAATGTTTATTATGAATGCGATTAATTGTTTGACAGCACTAGTTTAAATATAAATTTGTGTTCCCCTAATATTTGTATTCTGTTGTATCCATCTAAAAGCAATAAAACATTTGAAACTGTGCTATTATTATAGGTAAAGACTGAGTGTTGTTTGATCTTGCACTTGAATGAATACGAAGACAACACTTCCTGCACAAATGCATATTTCTAGCTGTTGGTGGAGGAATGGGGATTTGGATCTGTTCCTCATGGTTTAGTTTGGCCCTCTTAGTCATCTTGATGCTACGTAAAAGTGACATTCTGTTTGGTTGAGCAAGATCCTCTCCCGTTTAAGCATGTCTGCATCTACAGACAAGGTTTGTTGAGCTGGTAAATCTGAGCTGTGCTATTTACATCGAGTAGAATGCAAAAAGAGTGACAAACTTGATTCTAATGGCTGAAATCTGACGGTACTTTTGGCCATTTTTTTATATATATCTGCAGACACTAGTGGAGTTGAGTTTTTAGTGTTTTTAAACAGAGAATGATGGGTACAAAAGCCTCCGGCAAGAATTCTTCTACAGCGCACTGAGCTGAACAGCCCTACTGCATCATGGGAATGTCTCTGCTGTTATATCTAGTCACTTTACCTGTCATTTGCAGTCTCTAAAACAACAAAGGAATGGAGGGTACTTCAGATTAGGGCTGCGGGATAGTGATTAAACGGCTAATCTTGATTATGTAGCGCACAAATGATAATCACAGTTATTAATCATGATTATTGTCATTTTAGAAATTTCTTTTTAGGTTGTCAGAATTATTGCACATTCATAAACCCCAATCAAGCGAATGTCAGTAAATGCATGGTTTATTTGACCTAATCAAGCTTTGATGCATTATATTGTAATTATATTATATCTTATAAATAAACACTGTTTACATAAAAACAAGAGACTTGCAGGGAATCAGTGAAATACCTCACATTAAAGGGATAGTCAGAATAATCAGAGTTATATTAAATGTCCTGGCTCTTCTAAGCTTTATAATGGCAGTGAATGGTGGTCAAGATTTTGAAGTCTAAAAGCGTGCATCCATCCATCCGTTCCAGCGGATGATGTAGGACGTAGGTGTAGTGTAACTATCCCTTTAACATCAATAACTCCAAATTGTTAACGTTTACTATTAAAACAAAGTGAATTTAGCAACCACAATCTCGAGAAATCTAGTTGAGAGTCATGCTCTTGATTTATTACACTTAAGGTTTTCTGACAGGTTTGGACACATGAAAAAAACAAAAACAGACTGACTGATATACACTTTCATTTGAGCGAAACATTACAATGGAGCTGGGCAGAAATGTATCCATTTAAGAGAAAAGTTCTGAATGGGGGGGGATTTCTTCTGGCAACCGCATGCTTTAGGCTTATATACAGCCCTATTCCAGATCATTCAACACTATGTCTGTCTAAATGTGTGCGTGGTCTTTTAACAGGATAAAGACGTGGCACGGCTACAGGATTTCCAGGAGTTGGAGGTGGTGCTGGAGAAAACCGAAAGCTTGTCTCTGTTCTCCGGAGGTCAGGGAGGTCTGACCGACAGGCCCTGCTACAACATGAAGGCCTCCAGGCTCACCTACTAGCTTTACATTAGAGACTCGGAGAGGTTTATCTGGGACCTGCTTCCTGAAATCCCAAACACTTTTCAGATCCCAAAATATGCTCCCGTGTTGGGTTGGTAAATGGTTCATTCAAGATGTTAGCCTTATTCCTCCTCTCCTTCATTAACAGATGTATCTTTAGTGCCTCCTCCTCCATTGTAACCATAGATAGCTTGTTCTACAGGTTTGACTTGCTCTGGGGTGGATGGGGTTTTCGATTTGAATATTCTAATCCATTCAGCTCACGACGGGACTTTCCCACTTTTCCCATCCGATCCGTCCCACTGCCTTGCCTTCATATCGGCTCACTGTGTGAGAGTAGGCATTTCATTATACATCCAACAAATGTATACTGTCCTATCACAAGAGGTCTGTCCAACATGCTGGCCAATCAGTTGTTTAGTGGTTTGTACGCCTGCATTGATTGGAGGAAGCCACGCTAATTTCATACCAAGGCTTCGAAATCAAAAAATGTTTTGTTTGCCAGACAACTCTCTGTGCACTTTACCAAAACCTTGCCATTATGAGGGAAGCGTCCTTTATATTTAACCCTTGAGAATTCAGTGCTGTATTTTGAATGCAGTTCTATCAGTCACTGTAATAAGCCAAATAACTCGTTCTATAAACTAGCATGGACTGTTTGGAGTAGATCGGCCTCGTGTATGAACGCAAAATGTCCTTGTTTCTCTTGAACTTAATAATGTAGCAAAAGATTTCTCCGTTTTCCCCTAGGAGGAGCTGGATTGGAGATGAGTAATAGGATATTTAACCACGGAGAGCTTCCAGTCAGCATCATATTGACTTCCCTTGAGTGCTCGGTTCTCACATATTTGAGAAGCAGGATATGTGTGCAAGATATAGAGGTAATAGTTGTGCCATTTTACTAAACACTTCGCTGCATTGTTGATTATGAACATAAAATACATTTCTGCTCGCAGTTTTGGTGGGGAATGCTTGAGGTTAGGTTTAGAAGCGGCGCATAAACACTGCTTTGTTGTAAATTAGCTTTTTGACTCCTTAGAGTTTGTGTTCCTGTGAGAAGAAGTTCTAAAGATTTGTCTTACGAATTGTTTTTAGTTTTCTCTGAGGGTTTGACTGTCTAACCAAGCATAATATCATTAAACATTTGTTAACAATATGCTACTATTGTTGAGATGTAACATTAGCCCCTTGGAAAGACACTGATAAATTATTGACATTAAGTTGTGCAGTTTTTTATTTATGTGCAGTTTTTAGTATTATATAATACTAGAATCTGAGGATTAAAAGAAGTATTATACACTTCAGTCGAAATGATTTCTGATCTTTCATATGTTCTCAATTAACTAAAAGACAGCTGGGAAACCATTTGCAGGATTTTCTTTGCTTTTTATTTTGTGTTTGTGTGGTTAACATGAATGACAGTCTACAGCATATATTAACCTAGATTAATGTGATTTAAATAAAAATATAAGACACGCATATACATTATAACACATTTTAAAAACTATTAAAATACATTACCATATAATATATTGTAATATGTATTACATTTAAACGATATTTATTACATTTATACGTTTTTTTTCTTATTTAAAACATTTAAAAGCTTTTATAATAATGTTTTATGCGGTATAAAGTGACTGATTTTTTAAACCCTTTGAAGTTATTTGATTTAAAAGTTAGAGAAACTTTTATTAGTCATGTTCTAGAGGTCAAATACAGCTCGACTTGCAACATTTGAATATTTCATTCATTCTCATAACAGTGTTTTTTGTGGTGTTTTCTAAAAAAAAAAAAGACTTCTTTGAACAAACAAGGGACAAAAGGTGAGTGGGTTCAAATGCACATGCCTTGAACATATCTTTCTTTAGGGTTAACAAAGAAAAAATCCAGTGCAACATGCCATTGCTAACGTTTGCCAATAGAGGACAGGCTTCTTCTTGTAGAAATGAGACTCCAGACAGCGTTAATGCTCTCTGTTTGAGGAAGGAAGTGTTTCCACTCCATTAAACTCTTCTGTTGGCTCCTCGCAGCATATCAGATTTCCTGGACCAGACTACATGGAGTCACCAGCATATAGGATGTCAAATTTAGCTTGGGATCAGAGTTTGAGATGAATTATGTGTTTTCACTAGTTTGAAATTCAAGTTTAAAATTCAGAAGGCAATATAGTGCAGAAAAACGGAGAATAAATAAATAAAACAGCTTGTTAGATTTGCATTTTAATTAAATGTCTCATTTAAAGTTGCAGTCCGTAACTTTTGGCGCTCTAGCCGTTAATAAACAGAACTACGTGCGTCTTGCGGAAGAACATTGTAGCCGGAGCTACTTCTCTCTGTTTATGTCTATGGCGAATCACGCAGGTACTGGGCTACTCCGCAGCGGTACCTACCCGAACCAGTCTAAAATAGTCCGAATATAAACATTTATTATAGGTGTACCGTAGTGATTCAGGATAAGCCAAAAACACGGTTTGGAAAATGGATGGTGTACTCGCTTATTATATACATTGTTAATTTTGAACACAAAAAAAGTTACGGACTGCAGCTTTAAATTGCAAATATAAAATTGGCTATAGGGGTTTTGGTCATGCTCATGGAAGTACAAAGAAGGAGAAGTTGCCAAAAGCTTACATAAATCTTAAGATTTAATGCAGACGAAGTTCAGTAGAGTGAGCAGTAGAGTGTGAATAGTCCTCTCAAAATCAGTTGTACTGAAAAAATGCTGATGTTTCTAAAAAATAATAATAAAATATTCTTTGCAAGATTGGTGTCATATTATACCGAACCCCTGATGGAAGTTTTATTTCCATTTCAATTTGTTTTGCATCGAAATCAGGGACTAACTCGGTACACCCAACTGCCCTTTGACCTCTTTCGCTCAGTTGCACATTGGGGAAACGCTATAGATCACACGAGAATGCAGGCCTCTCGAGACAACAGGAAATTACACTAGAATCCTTGTATTTGTGCAGGAGCTAAAAAAAAAATGTGTCAATGGTCCAATGCAAACTATCCATTGTAGCTAGTATCCGAAGAAAAGCATATAAACAACTGCGGTTGTATTAAAATGCGAAATGTGGAACGTTCCTGAAGATTACCGTGTTCTCAGCTTGGTTTCGCATCTGAACTTTAAAAAGGTGGAGTCATTTTTTCATGTTTTCATACCACATCACAGCTCTTGCCCCTTATGGTGAAACTAGCATGAGATCTCGCTCAGTTGTCAGTAAACACCTGCCTTCTCAGTGGGTCTGTCTCAAAACCAGACGTCCAGCTGCATGTGGCAAACTCTGCTGATCAGGGAACAGCTGTCTCGTATTAACCTCAACTAATCGCCGTTATAAGACAAAGTGATGAACTGCTGAGGAAAAAAGTGTGTGTGTGAATATATATATACATACGTGTGTATATATGTATGTACATATATGTACACTGTAAAAAAAAAAATCTGTAAAATTTACGGTAAAAAATGGGCAGCTGTGGTTGCCAGAATTTTAATGTATAAAAAAAATACAGTAGGAACATAAGATTTAACATACAACCCTAATGAACATAACTGGTAAGAATAAACGGTTATTTCAAAGAAAAAACTTCAAATGTGAAATGTAACAGTGAATTTTGGGAATGTCAATTTACAGTTTTTCACTGTAAATTATACATTCTTTTTTACTTCCAAAACTGTATTTTGCCATAAAATTACACAAAATTACAGTTTTTCACCATATGAGGGAACTTACTATTTAATAGACTTTTACTGTAGCATTTTTACAGTCTTTTACTGTTAAAATCACAACCATTTTTTACTGTGTATGTTTATTAATTGTTTGTAATATATATGTGTGTGTGTGTGTGTGTGTACCTGTTTTTCTATTCTGGTCCCTAAACACAGTAAGTCTGAGGCAAATTTTTTTTAAATGAAAACAGATGGCATGTGTCCTCCAGATGTAGCAACACACACTCTGCACCTCTTGCATAAGAACAGCCTGCTGTGTTGAGAATCGACAGTAACATTGAATCACTGGTCACCCTGCTGCGTGTGTGTGTGGAGGCGGCTCGTTTCCAGAAAGAACTTTTAAAACAAAGCTCAGCTGAGTGTTGCTAACTCTTTTGTGTGCACGTCAGATGATATAATGAGCTTATGAGAGGTAATAACATGTTGATTGTTTTTTATGACCCTTCCTGCGGGTGGGGAGCCCCGGCATACAGACAGCGTTAATACCTTTCAGAAAGCTCATAAGTTCACACAAAAGATTCAGCTTAAGTGGAAGTGCCGTTAAATCACTCCTTGCTGCGGTGCATTGATTTAGTGCAAGTGGGGCACATGTTTTCACAAATTAAAACGGAGACAGCTGCACATTTCTGTCATATTGCACTATAGTGTGTCATTCTCAAAATATCAAACTGTTCTGGATGGACGTGTGAATTCAGTCTTATGTGACCCTGGACCACAAAACCATTCATAAGTCGCTGGGGTATATTTGTAGCAATATCCAACAATACATTGTATCGATAATTAGGATATTAAGTAAAGATCATGTTCCATGAAGATATTTTGTACATTTCCTACCGTAAATGTCAAAACTTAATTTTTGATTAGTAATATGCATTGCTAAGAACTTCATTTGGACAACTTTAAAGGCGATTTTCTCAATATTTAGATTTTTTTGCACCCTCAGATTCCAGATTTTCAAAAAGTTGTATCTCGGCCAAATATTGTCCTATCCTAACAAACCATACATCAATGGAAAGTTTATTTATTCAGATAATGCATAAATCTCAATTTTTAAAAAAATTACCCTTAGTACTGCTTTCTCAGAAATGTCAATAAAAGATGGAACTGAAGTGATTCCAGGTCAGTTCGGTTAAACAAATTAACACAAGCCACATGTTATTTATATAGTTAGTGATTTAGTTATTGTTTTTGTTTCATTGAAATGATTTCAGTTAGAGCTCAATAGACTACTAATAATCATATATTTTTAATCATTTCATTTTTCTAGAGAGTTGTGACTCTTATTTTATCTGCTCTTGATGACACTATATAGGGAGACTAAAAACACTGTAAGGCAGTTTCATATGCAGTCTGGTGTTTATTGCTGACAGCATTGGTTGTATGTTTGAACTACATGACCTCTACTCTGTACCCACACAGCTGGAGGTAACGTTCCCATGTCTGCTAAAGTCAGATGGGACACAGACTAACTTTTGGGTGAATATGTTCCTGGCGGCAGTGTGTTTATTGGTATTATAAGACTGAACATCACTTGAAGACTTTTAAAATTCATGTTTACTAACATGTGGCAGTCAGATATTATGTGTTCAAATGATAATATAGTTACACTGCCATTAAGTGTACATATTAGGGGTCAGTAAGACTTTAAAAAAAAGAAAAGAAAATGGTACTTTTATTTAGCAAGGCTGTATTTCAAACAAATGCTGTTCTTTTGAACTGTGTTAAAGTTTCCAGATATTTTCAACATTTTATTATTCTTTGGTGCCAGAATGATGGGAAATATAGTTTGGTTAAGCTACACTGTAACAATTTTAACTATTTTCACAATTACAAAGAAAGAAAACAGATAAGTAACATTGAATTAAATGTTACATTTTAAAGTACAAAGACTGAAATAGTATTTTCTTGCATATAATCTTTGTTTTATTTACAACTTTGAAAATATTTTATATTATATATTTATATTATATTATATATCATATATATATATATATTTTTTTTTTATTTATTTATTTATTTTTTTTAAATATGTATTTACTCACATATTTTAAGTAAATAAGTAGTATATGTTTTCGTATCCGTCAAGTTTTATCTATATTATTAATTAACCATACATTAAATGCCATACAAATGAAATTTACTGAGAAAAGTGTTGGTTAAGTTACTCTTAAAATAAAAAAAGTAATTAATTACTAGCAGCTAATTACAACTTCAATGGTGTAATTTGATTACTGTACTAATTACTCTCTCCAAAAAGTACTGCATTACTAAATTATTACCAATCACTTTCTAAATCCCGTATCAGACCAGTTGAACAATACTTAAAAAAAAAAAATCATATAAAATTGCATAAATTACTCTTGAACTGACCATAGTATTTAAAGAGAGAAGGTTATATTAAAAACGTACATTTTAACATTAGATGTTATATTTTTATGTTAAATCCACCACTGTTTTATATAGAATTGTTCTACAGTATTTAATGCATTTACATCAGAAGTAACGGTAATTAAATTACAGAAAAGTTAAGAGTAATCTCTTTACTTTCAAAGGAAAAAGTAATTAAATTACAGTACTTAGTAATGCATTAGGCTACACTCAACACTGAATGTAACCAGTTCCAACTAGTTAGTTCACATTTCTTTAACTAAGCATTCAACTCAGACTGTCAGGTTTTAAACAACGTTTCCCTCTCGCAATTCCAACTTTGTAGTGCATTCAAGTGTACTCAATTTGTACATCATTCTGATAAGATTTGAACATGCAAAGCGGCGAGTGTGGCAACATACCATTTGAAATGTTTATCTTTGCATACTGCTAGTGCTTCACATGCTACTTCAAACGAAACTGAGCGGCCAGTTTTCAGTGTACACTGCGCAGTGTGCACTATGCAGTAGACACCAACTGTCCATTCCAAACATAGCCGACGACGACTTGATGGGTAGTGAAGAGTTAAAAGGTGCTCTAGTGCGTCACGCAGGTGCCTCATGCGTCTTAAATTTCAAAGACATTCGAGAAGTTAGTGTACGCTTCACTGTGCGACGCAACATGAGCAAAAAAGAGTAGTTAGGCTTTGTTTACAAGTATATTAAATGTTTAGTAATAGGGTTGAACACGCAACCTCTAATCCCCCGGCGCTGATGAACGTCGCGCGCGTATCGACCTCTCCTCCACTCAACAAACCTCTTGAACGGATCACACGTCCTCCACTTTAGCTGGGGTCCCCACTTACTTGTGCCCTGTTTTACGCACAGGGAAGTGACTGCGTAGGTTTTTGACCCCTGGGACGTTTTCTTCTTCGAAAGGACTTTTTATCGCGTGGATATGTGGTGGATGCTGTTTCCCAGATGGATCTGGTTTTTGTTTGGACAGTTCTGCGTCTTGCGTTTGGACTTGCGCGCCAGAGCGATGCCAATGACCCTGTCCAAAGTGGTTTATTCTCACGCAGGAATGTGTCCCAACGAGATGAACCCCAACCTGTGGGTGGATGCCATGAGCACCTGCACCCGAGAGTGCGAGTCCGACCAGGTGAAGCTCAGCTGCTCCATTACAACATCTCTCTGTTTGTATCGTATGGCTATAAATGAAAAAAGTACCTTGGTAACAAATTTTTTTTAAAATTAGTACTAAAATATATTATTGCAGTTTAGTTTTCGTACTATTATGAGACTACGGTTTCGTGGCATTTGCCACCGTCTAAAACATTGGTAATTTTAATATATTAATTTGTAGTGTAGATTTGTAACAATACGGTTTGTAACGCCAACATTTTGAAAGAAACTATGGTTAGCATTGTATATTTGAACAAATTTACAATGGTAACCATAGTTTTACGCCAAAGTAAGTTGCTATAATTCTTGTCAGCCTATAGTAAAACCGTTGTGAAAAGTAACAGAGACAGAAAAATTATGAAAATGTAAAAATAATAGTTTATTATGATTAATAATAATCAGAGGCGGACAAAGTACACAACTCCATTACTTAAGTGAAAGTACAGAGACTGCTGGTCAAATATCACTCCATTACAAGTAAAAGTTGTAAAGACAGATTTTTACGTAAGTAAAAGTACAGAAGTACTTGCTTTTAAAAGTACTTAAGTACCAAAAGTAAATTTCCTTATTTATGTCAATGCACTGTTTTATTATTGTTGTAAT
>NW_015644337.1:12831-25925 GCF_001515625.1 Sinocyclocheilus rhinocerous
AGTCGTCCGCGAGGGGCTGTCGCGCTATTTTGTGTTTATTTTATCATTAAAGTTTCTTTGAATGTTCGCCGGTTCCCGCCTCCTTCTTCCCGTGACTACAAACAACGTTACAGTCACATTTTAGAGAAGAAAGAAATCACCCACTGACTTTCAAAGTTGCTAACGACTTTCTACTTCGAGGATCTTGATAGAAATGTAGTGGAGTGAAAAGTACAATATCTGTCTTTCAAATGTAGTGAAGTTAAAGTCATAAGTTTCCAGAAAAAATAATACTCAAGTAAAGTACAGATACTCAAAAAGTGTACTTAAGTACAATACTCAAGTAAATGTACTTAGTTACTGTCCACCTCTGATAATAATTCTAATAACAGTTTTTTTGTAGAAACTATGGTTAGCATGGTAAATTGATCAAATGAATATATCTATATCTATATATACTGTATATATATATATATATAGATGGATAGATAGATAGATAGATAGATAGATAGAAAACATGTTATTTGATATTAGCCACCACTGTCATCAAACAAAAGAAAAGATGACAGAAGAATAAGTGAAAAAACTATATGGAGATATTCATTTTAAATTATTTTGTGATTTTACTGTAGTAACAAATAGGTGTTTGGCTGTAAACCATGGTTACCATGGTAATTTTGTAAGGGTGTATTTGCAGCATATCCTTTGCAGCAAAATAATATAATGTTAATATTATAAAATAGCATGTTTTTTTCTGAACACAAATTATTATTATTTTTTTTAGAATTTATTAATCCAGATGTCATTAAATGTAGCAAATTGACTTTGATTTGCTATAACACCAGAAAATGTCTAAAATGTCTGCATATCTTTTATCAATGTATTTTGTTCTCATTGTTTGAATTCAGTTAAAAATTAAGTAAGACTTCTAACAGTCCTACATTTTCAGAAATGCTAATAATGTCCACAAACTTTGGGCGCACTCCTAATGAGCCTTTTTTCGTTCCTTCAGGACTGTGAGGCATTCGAGAAATGCTGTCCAAATGTTTGCGGACACAAGAGCTGTGTGGCTGCCCGCTACATGGACATTAAGGGCAGGAAAGGTCCAGTGGGTATGCCCAAAGGGGTCACCTGTGACAAATTCATGTGCACCCAGCAGGGTTCAGAGTGTGAAATCTGGGACGGACAGCCGGTGTGCAAGTGCCGGGACCGTTGCGGACGGGAACCCTATTTCACATGCGCCTCGGATGGTATGACCTACTACAACAAGTGCTACATGGACGCCGAGGCCTGTACCAGGGGCGTGACCCTTACCGAAGTCACCTGCAGGTACCACTTTAGCTTGTCTAACACCAGTCCTCTTCCAGCGGAGACCACCGCCCGGCCCACCACTGCCCATCTTGAGACCACACCCATGGACGTTCAACGTCCCATCATGGTCAGCAACCCAGCACACCACTTTGTGTTCGTGGGCGAAACGGCCAGCTTCCTCTGCGAGGTCACAGGAAAACCCAAGCCGGCGATTACGTGGGAAAAGCAGATCGAAGGTAAAGAGAACACTGTAATGCAACCCAACCATGTGCGAGGAAACATAGTAGTTACTAACATTGCCCAGCTGGTCATATACAACGCCCAGCTCCAGGATGCCGGCATCTACACCTGCACTGCCACAAACCAGGGTGGATCTGTGCAAGCCCATTTCCCGCTCTCTGTGGTCCCCAGGGAGCAGAGCAAACCAGAGCCAGTCATGAATTCAACACACTTACCTGCCGAGGAGTGTCTAAAAACACCCGATATGGGCGACTGTGGAGAGGAGAGCTTGAAATGGTACTACGAAGCCAAGCGCAACAATTGCTTTACCTTCACCTACAGCCAGTGCAATAAAAACCGAAACCATTTCGATACCTACGAGTTGTGCATGCTCTCCTGTGGAGCGGAGCTTGCTGCTCCTTGCTCCCTGCCTAGCGTACAAGGCCCCTGCAAGGCTTACAAACCACGCTGGGCTTACAGTCACGCGCTCAAGAAATGCCAGTCGTTTGTTTATGGAGGCTGCGGCGGCAACGAGAACAACTTCGAGAGCAAGGAAGCCTGTGAGGAGATGTGCCCCTTCCCCAAGACTCACAATTGTAAGCCATGCAAACCCCGGCAGAAGATGGTCCCGAGCTTCTGCAAGAGCGACTTTGTGGTTTTGGGACGCATTTCGGAGTTGACCGAGGACCACGACTCCGGCCATGCGCTCATCACTGTGGAGGAGATCTTGAAGGATGAGAAGATGGGGCTACGGTTCTTCGGGCAAGAACCTCTGGAGGTGACGCTGCTCAACATGGACTGGAACTGTCCCTGTCCGAACATAACGAGAGCCGAGGGACAGATGATCATCATGGGCGACGTTCACAACGGCATGGCCGTGCTGCAGCTCGACAGCTACGTGGCCACTTCCAGTGTACGGCGTGTTCGCAAACTCCGTGAGGTTATCAACAAAAAGACTTGTGATGTTTTGAAGGAGTTCAGCAGCACAAAGTACTAGGGTGCATATGTTATCTGAATCTCTGGACATCCTAAACTGGGGGCATCAAATCCTGCTCCTGAAGGGCCATTTTCCTGCAAAGTTAGCTACAGTGAAACTCTGCTGGAAGGTGGACCTCCAAGAGCAGAATTGGACACCCCTGTCCTAAACCAACGTGCCTGCCTCTCACCTGCTTTTCTTCAGGAACCAGACTCACAAACTTGACTTGTAGAATCTACAATCATATGTCGTGCTTCCGCCGCAGCATGGAGCTGCTTATCCATGGAGAGATAAAAACATGTGGATTACACTATGTGAATGACACATAGACGTACATATATACTAGATGATTTCATGTGAAAGTATTACCTTATTTACATCTACGTGCTGTAGTGTGAGTCCAGTTATTTTAGTTTGACTAAAAAGCCACAGATGTTGTATTAAACCAGACTCTTTCTACCTGTCTCAGAACAAATGCCTTGCAGGTAGTCGCTGAACTTGAACCTTCAGTGGAAACAGGTGGTTAAACGTTACTAACCTAAAACTTTATTTATACTACATGAAGATTTTTATTAAAGCTGAAGTGTGTCAAGTCGGAATAAGCCTAATAAGGAATCTTGGCATGAAGAGGCAGTTCTCTAAATTCCAAGTTCTAACCTGTTTTTATATTGATTCCCTGGAAAAGTGTAAACAGAAGTGCACATTGCTAGTTTGAGCAGCCCGGCACATTAAAGGGTTAGTTCACCCAAAAATGAAAATTCTGTCATTAATTACTCACCCTCATGTTGTTCCAAACCCGTAAGGTTCAGATAGGTTTAGACATTCAGATATTTTTAATGAAATCCGAGAGCTTTCTGACCCTGCATAGAAAGCAACGCAAATGACACATTCAAAACCCAGAAAGGTAGTAAGGACATCGTTAAAATAGTCCATGTGACATCAGTGGCTCAACGTTAATTTTATGACGCTACAACAATACTTTTTGTGCACAAAGAAAACAAAATTAACAACTTTATTTAACAATTTCTTTTTTGTTGTTTTCTTTGCGTACCAAAAGTATTCTTGTAGCGATGTCCTTACTACGTTTCTGGGTCTTGAACGTGCCTATGCAGGGTCAGAAAGCTCTCGGATTTAATCAAAAATATCTTAATTTGTGTTTAGAAGATGAATGAAGGTCGTACGGGTTTGGTACGACATGAGGGTGAGTAATTACTGACAGAATTTCCATTTTTGGGTGAACTATCCTTTTAACATTGGTTTAACCAATAGCTCTTTGTCCAACCAATGGGGGAGCATTCTGTCAATTTTGCTAATTCATTTGGTGGCGCAGAAATTACACACTTCACCTTTAATTATGAAGCCATGTCATTCTTAAACGTAAAAAAATATGACATGTTAAATACTCTTGCACCTTATTTTAATTCATCGTTTTTTTGTTTTGTGCTGTAATCGTTGTACTTTGTTTCCGTCTATTTATGCTTTTACATTACTACCATAAATTGAAGGTAGTCCTATGTACGGGCTTTACAAAGTATGTTGCGTGTTTTCTGTCAAACCATACAATGGCAAACGTATAATGAGATTATAACTATTATTTTATGAGCAGTTGAAAATGTATTAAAAGTTTATTGAACTACACCCGAGAGGCGATTAAAGGCATTTCCAATCAAACCCTGGGCCGTTCTTGTTGTGAAACCTTCCGCAAGTTGCAAGCTTGCATAGCTGTGGTTGTGGGGCTTCATGAGGCGTTTTTGAATGAGCTTTGATAAGGGGGGACATACTTTATGATAGAGCAGCGATCCCCCCCCCCACTCCCCAATCCCAATGGATTCTATTGTCAGCCAGTCCTGGCCTCGGTTCTGGAACAGGTCACATTCCAGCTGTTCTTTGGTGGGAAGTGTTGCGGCTAAGGGGGATGGGGGGCCAGTCTGATCCCTTGTGTTGTGTCTGGGTCTGGGACTCTCTCCTCGGCTGCAGACCTTTCATGTGAGAACCTCCGCCTCCCCCCAGCTGCCCGGCCCTCTCATCTCCCCAGCTCCAACTCCAGCCAAGCTGTGACCCTGCATGGGAGGGGAGCCAGCACACACACCACTCTCTGTTTTAAAGGCACGGCTTTGAACTTTTGACTGGAGCTGGATGGGAGGGAGAGGGATAACACATGCTTTTTCCCTAGGGTGGGCCTCCGATGGCTGCTACCTCAGGCTGGCTGACAGGGCCTCATCCATGACCCCGTAAGAGGCTAATGAAAAGAATGAAAAGAGCGAAGGAGAGAATCAGAGATGGGATTGGCTGGGGGGTGGATGCTGGGAATGTGGAGTGGGGAAGTTTCATTAAAACTATTGACAAGTGTCACGTTAAGCACTCGAGCTCAAGTTAAGCGGGCAAAAAAGAGAGCTCGTTGTTTTCGAGTTTGCTAACCGCTAGTTATGAATATGCAAGTGAGACTGGATGCTCACTGAGTGGCACTGTAAGTGCTTGTTCAAGATTTGGGAGAACAAAATGTAAGTTTAAGAACTGGCCATATCAGTCACCTGCTAAACTGAATATCTGGGTGGAGGACATGTTCCCCTAAAGTCATCTGTTGTAGTTGGAACTCTTTTGATAAGCATCTCAATCTATGTTTAGGATCACTTTTATTCTGCAACGCTAATCAACCCAAAATGTGTTTCTTTAGCTCAACAGGAAGAGCAGAGTGCAAACAAGATCATGGATTCGATTCCCAGAGAACACGTGTATATCTTTATATTATTGTGTTTTTTAATCTTGTATCTAATAGTTCATAATAGTAAGTTTTATTGTACTGAAAGTAATAACTGGTGCTTTGGTGGAAATTATAGTTGGGAAGTTTTGATTGTTTGGCAGAGACACTGACATCTACTGGTCAGCATTGGAAATTATTAAATTTTTTGAAAATACACCATAGTTCAAAGGTTTGGGGTCAGTGAGACTTTTTGTAAGAAATCGTTTTATTCAGCAAGAATGCATTAAAATGATCAGTTTAAAGTGACAGTAAAGACATTTATAATGTTACAGAAGTTTTCTGTTTCAAATACATGCTTTTCTTTTGAACTTTTGCATTTATCAAAAAATCCACAAAATATTTCCACAAAAATATTAAGCAACACAACTGCTTGGCATTACAGGCATTACAGGAATAAATTACATTTTAATATATATTACAATAGAAGACAGTTATTTTAAATTGTAATAATATTTCACAACATTGCTGTTTTTACTGTATTGTGACCAAATGTAGTCTTAGTGAATATAAGAGATTAAAAAAACATTGTTAAAAAATCTTGATTTTGAATGGTAGTGTATGTTTACAACTTAAAAGCAGCATAAACTGTCCCCATTAGTTTCTATGGCAGGTTATGGTCTTCATCATAGTGGACTGGTACAATTTCGATCGAAAGCAGATTTGCAATGCCGCCTAGGTGAAACATCTTGACCCCTGCAGTCTCGCTTCGGAGGGCCTCACGCACCTGACCATGTTCAAGTACTTGTGCTTCAGATTTATCCAGCCTTTTTATTCCTCTCGCCTCAGAAGTCGCTCTCAGGCACTTTTCTTTGGTGTCCGTTGATTTGCGTGCTCTGACAGGGGCATTCGTTTCTTCTCTAAGTAAATTATGCAAATGAAATGTCTCATTCTGTATGCAGAAGTGGGCGTGCATATGGTCCATTGATGGGGGATGAGATTCCCACAGCGATCAGGAGTCTAGTGACGTCCCACATGGGTGGGAGCCCCCAGAAATAGACAACTGATGAAGTACAGCATCAGAAATCAAGGCCAGCTGCTTTTAGCTGAATTGATCTGACACTTACAGTACATTAACTTACTGTCTATCATCTGAAATATTTAATTCACTTACTACTGGTATTTATTTATTTATTAATTCATTCATTTGATAATTCTACTCAAAGATAGTTCTGCTGACTGGTCAGTATATACTTTATACTATCTACTATTTTTAAGAAAATAGTATGTGAAACAGTATGTATTATGTAAACATTTTAAAGGAATAGTTCACCCAAAAATGAACATTTGTTGAAAATATACTCCATCCAAGATGTAGAAAAGTTTGTTTTTCTCTGCAGTGAATGGGTGCCGTCAGAATGAGAGCCCAAACAGCTGATAAAAACATCACAATAATGCACAAGTAATCCACATGACTCCAGTCCATAAAAGTAGCATCTTGTAAAGTGAAAAGCTGTGTGTTTGTAAGAAACAAATCTATCATTAAGGTTTTATAACTTTTAATAGTCACTTCTAAACAAAATACCAGTCCATAATGATGATTCCTCCAGT
Organism: Sinocyclocheilus rhinocerous; assembly: GCF_001515625.1. Lineage (NCBI taxonomy): Eukaryota > Metazoa > Chordata > Actinopteri > Cypriniformes > Cyprinidae > Sinocyclocheilus > Sinocyclocheilus rhinocerous. The sequence continues at coordinate 19,626 of NW_015644337.1, forward strand.
GAAAAAGTCCATCCCTTGTCATCAAAATCCACTAACATATTTGTTTAGAACTGTTTTCCCTTTTAACAGTGCTTGATCTGTGCATATTTCACACCTGATTCAGACAAAACGACTTTCACTGGACAAAGCAATATTACGGATAGATGACATATTTTAGCTGAAAGCAAAGATTTGAAGTTAAAAACTTGTTTACAATTATTATTATCAGCTGTTTGGACTCTCATACTGATGGCACCCATTCACTGCAGAGGATCCACTGGTTAGCAAGTAATGCTAAATTTCTCCAAATCTGTTCAGATGAAGAAACAAACTCATCTACATCTTGAGGAAGAGTATATGTTCAGCAATTTTTCATTTTTTTCCACTTTGTCTTAAAACGGCTTAATTCTTACCAGATCCAATAATAAATCAAGCTTTCAGTAGCTGATAGATTAGATCAGGTTTTCAGGGTCACTGAATTCTCCACTAGGTGGCGCTATTGTACCAGTGCTATTGTAATTTATATAAATGATATAAAAGATATAATAAAATAAGTGTCTGTAGCATTATATCCAGTAGGGTATTCTCATTAACTGTCTTTACCATGAGTTTATGATGGTATGTTACACTGTCATAGGCTTTCACATAAATTATGCAATGCATATTATCATATTGAGCTGACACTACATGCAGTCTTAAAAATGAATGATTAAGTAGATGAATGAACAAATTAAGGTAAGAATGAATGATTCACACTTCCATAATCAATGTCTTACGAGTTTTCAAACCAATCTCGTGGGTGAGTGAGCAGAATAATGATAAATTACGATGCTGCAGTCTTTTTTTCCAGAAGAATCCTCGGCTTCAGTGTTTAATTCATCAATAAGGAATAATTAATGTGCAAGCTTAATGGGTCAGTATCTTCTTTTAGAAAGCTGGCTGAAGTGGATAGTGGGAAATCTAGAACATGATACACCTAATCTGATTCCTGAAATTATATTGAACCTCTTGCAGAGTCATAGCTGCCTTAAACATGTCTAATGAAGTATCGATTTCAAACATGACCGTCATATGACTGTGAATATCAGCCTACAGGAAACATTTCAAGATCATATTTCACATTCAAAAGTAGGAAAATATGTTGGCCTTAAAAGAAAATGAAACTGATTTTTAGGACCATTAATATTATTCTCATTGTGACATTTTTCTTTTCATGACAATAAAGCATGTCTCCCCACAGTTCCCATGGTTGTAATGCAAATAAATCTAAAATTCTTAGTATTGTAATGCACAAAGTTGTACTTTAATTGTATATATATATATATATATATATAAGTATGTTATAAGCCAATATTATCTGACCCAGCTTGTTTTCCATAAGATACTGATATCTCTCTTCCTCTTGTTGTAATGCTAAACAAATAGCACAGATGGCCAGCAAACTCCCCTTTGTAAATGGATGATCTTCTCAGGCCGTCATCGCATCCCTGCTCTATAATTACTTTTAGCCAGTTGCAAGTGGGAAGAAATAGACGAGTACAATGTAATAACCAATGTGAGGGAGTAATCTAGTGCATAATCATCTGCATAAATCAGCTGCCTCATTGATTCGGATGGCAGAATGTGTGTCCGCCGCTCAGCATTTTTGGGCCAAAGTGAAGCCCATCTTTACCGTTTAACACATAACTCTGACTTTCCACCGACCCCAGCAGCCATCTCTATCATAAATAACGCGCCTCTCCGCACACACATGCAATATTATTTGCATTTGTCACAGCATGACCCAGAGTCCATTCTCCTTAAAGTCATGGTCGGCCGTGCAAAATGAACTGACTGTCAGGCCTCACGGAGAGACGTTATTTATTGCGCACCTATAGGTGTGTTTTCCTTCCAGGGTAAATCTCCAGGGAACAAAAGCCATGTCTCCCTTTGGGTATGGAGCCGAAAAAGCTGTGAGAACGTTCTCTGAAGGAAATGACATCATAATGGCTATTTTCAGTTGTCTCTCTGGGTGTTTAGGTGCAATGTACCTTACTGTAAGAGAGACCTTCACATCACCCACACGAGCATATTTATGATTAATATTGCTAGTAGCGGGTGACTGATAGGCTTTTTGCATGTAAATTTATTTCAGTGGAGCCATTTCGTGTTGGCGTGGAATCGTTACACGACTCATGGGGATTTTATCTTCATCTTAAGGGCCGTTAATTCCAAAAGGACTATAACTATAAAGTTCCCAGAATAAAATTTTTATAATTCTATGAGAATGGTGAAGTCCACACCACCAACGACACAGAGGAACGATATTGTTGGAATCAATTTCATAACGTTTTTTTTCCCCCAGCTGATTAACGATAAAACATTGACAGTCAATCAGAATCCACCAGAGCCCGAGCATTTAAACCACCATAAGGTATAACTGCAATGTGTGCTAATAATAAACATAATGTTGTAGTCCGCTGTTGTGGACGCTAATGTAATTATCGTTGTAGTTGTGTTTACAGGTTATTGGTCTTAAGACTTGTTCACACCAACAAAGATATTAGCATCTGCACTAAAGGCCTGTTTACACAAAGATGGTAACTATAGATAACGATAAAGATATGGTTCTAAAAATCGTTCTCAATATTAAAGAGCAGTAGAGTCCACACCACACCTATAACGATAAAGGCACAGAGAAACCATATCTTTGGAATCACTTTCAGAACGATTTTTTCCAGCTGATGAACAACAAAAACATTGACAGCCAATCAGAACCAATCCTGTTATAACGAGCTAGATAATTTAAAGCTGCAGACGAGCGTGCGTTTAGAAAAAACATACAATATTGTCCGCTGGTGTGGACGCTAATATAGTTATCTTTATAGTTATTGTTCTTGGTGTGAACGGGCCTTAAAGGAACACTCCACTATTTTTGAAAATAGGCTCATTTTCCAACTCCCCTAGAGTTAAACAGTTGAGTTTTACCGTTTTCGAATCCATTCAGCCGATCTCCGGGTCTGGCGGTAGCACTTTTAGCTGTAGCTTAGCATAGATCATTGAATTAGCATCTCGCTCAAAAATGACCAAAAAGTTTCGATATTTTTCCTATTTAAAACTTGACTCTTCTGTAGTTACATCGTGTACTAAGACCGACGGAAAATTAAAAGTTACGACTATACTTTCGGCGTAATATTCAAGGAACTTTGCTGCCATACCATGGCTGCAGCAGGCACAATGATATTACGCAGCGCCTGAAAATAGGCTTATTGGAAGTTACCTAGCTGGGGACTATTTTCAGGCGCTGCGTAATATCATTATCATATCGGCCTAGAAAATCGCAACTTTTCATTTTCCGTCGGTTTTAGTACACAGTGTAACTACAGAAGAGTCAAGTTTTAAATAGGAAAAATATAGAAACTCTTTGGTCATTTTTGAGCGAGATGCTAACGGTCTAATCAGATTCAATGATCTATGCTAAGCTACAGCTAACCGCCAGACCGGGAGATCGGATGAATGGATTCGAAAACGGTAAAACTCAACTGTTAGCTCTAGGGGAGTTGGAAAATGAGCCTATTTTCAAAAATAGTGGAGTGTTCCTTTAACACACGATAACATTCTGAAATCGTAAGAACTAGATGCAGTTACGCCATCTGCTGTTTTCAATGCTTGAGCGCTTGAAAGCAGGATTAATTCTGATTGGCTGTCAATGTTTTTATCGTTCATTCATCATCTCGTTCTTCTGCCTCATAGAAAAAGAATGATCAAACTTTAAAGTTATTGTTATGATCCTTGGTGTAAACATTAACTGGACTGGCTCATGCTCTTTTATCTTTGAGCCCATGACCCTAACCTGTTCCCGCAAACATTAAGAAATCCTGCTATTTCTGGAAAAAAAGCAAAAAATGCAGCAAGTAACTTATATATCAAATGTGTTTTTGCTTTTGACCCATTCAGTGACCTCACTTTTGTGAAACACTGCATAGTTTAATTTCATAAATAAATGTTTCCTACTTTATAGGAAATGCAGTTCAGTTAGCCAAGCTTTTTTTCTTTTTTTTAAATTTCGCATTTGAGGTGGTTTGGTCTCTGATAGGATTATTTGAAAGTGCTTCTTCGGAATTTTCATTAGGAACTCAATTTATAAGAGAATTCTATATCATTTTGCACCAAAAACCTTATTAATGGTCTTTTCTCATGGGTAGCTACAGCAAAGCAAGACTTCTTCGTGGAGTTTGAGGAAGGATCATTCTGAGGGTGTTCTGATCCACCAGACGCTGAACAAAAGGCAATTCTGTGGAGTGGTGTTAGCTCTACACCCCCATGTGAATTACTGCGCCTGTCCTGTCCTTTTGTATTCGAGCTGAGAACAGAAACTCATAAATTTTGTGAATTTATAGCATCCAATTAAACAAGGAAAGGTTGGAAAAGCTTTATAGACTGCCAAAAATGAAAAAGGCTCAAAAATGTATTGGTGTCAAAACTGCATCCTTAAAACAAGATTAATTTACTTGAGAAGTACTTTTGTATAACTTTATTAATGCAAACCTCATAAAATTCTGTTTGATTTATGCTTGAAACAAGAAAAAAGAAACACTTGCCAGTCTTAATATCTTATGCAATTTGCTTCTCAAGTAACTGTATGTTGTTTTAAGGATATTCAGATAGCTCTACTAGAAAATAAGACAGAAATACTTTAAGGAAATAATCTTTTACAGTGTACTGCATGCATGGAATATTTTCTTCTAGCCTGAGCAGTACAGTATATAGAAAACCCCAGCAAAATATGAGAGATGAAGGGAATGTCACATCAATGAATTTTCTTAGAGCGCTTTACAGAGATTTTGCATCCTCCTTATTTTGTTCAGGAAACAAACAGAGGTCCTTATCCAGCTCAGTCTGAATAAATCAAGTAAAAGCAACAGTTCAGTTATATAATATGAAGATAATTTGAAACAAAGATGTTTGCAGTTAAATTCGTCAAATGCTGAATTAATCGGTTTCTCTGATTGCATTCCATAATTAGAACAATAAGGAGCAACTTGTTTTAAAGACAAACTATAGTGCTGTGACATGCAGCTGATTTTAATTTTTACCCTGTTCAGGAAGCTGAGGCATGTATTTACCATGGCACACTCAGACATCTACAGAAAATACAGTTATCTCATTCAAACCATGTCTGCCCACTGGGGGAAAGAAGCAACAGCTAAATATTCATGCCGTTTCATTGTTTATATGTGGCAGCAGTGAGCATTAGATAAGATAAGAGTGTGTATGTATGAGCAAGAGAGCAAGAAGGAGAGAGCGAGAAAAACACAATGATTACATTGCCATGGATTTTTCAGTTATTTAAAAATAACAATTATTTATTTGCACAATTATTATTAAATAATAATTGTATAAAATAAATATAAATAATAAAAACATTATTTTATTTTATATTTTATTTTATTTTATTTTATAAAAAGCAGGAAAAGCAGCCACGAAGTCATGGGAACTCCAGGCCTACTGTTTTTAATAAACTGCAAGCCATAATAATAATAATAATAATTTAATACACAGACTCCACCATCCTATACAGAGGATAATCAGTTTGGACAATGGATGGATGGATGGATGATATAATACATTAAATAATCAATTGAAATTGTGTGCACAATTGTTTATTGTTTTATTTATAAAAAATGTTCATGACTATTAATGCAAAATAAATCAATTGAAAAATTTTGCACAACTATTTCTTGTATTATTTATCTAGATATGTTGTGCATATATGGAGTTTTAAAGTCCTGCTTTAAAGGAGTTGTTTTAAAGTCAGCAGGAAGCGAAAGTTGTGATCATCTTTTCGGTCACATTTAAGGTCCAATTCTCGCTATTAAAAAACCATTAACTACGACTTTTGCTTTAACAAACATCTAATTTGCGGCTTATTAATAGTTAATAAGGTCGTTGTTAAAGGTGGGGTAAGCGATTTTTCAAAAACGCTTTAAGCCCCGTTCACACTACAAGCGACAAAGCGACACGATCCCATTAATTTCAATGGAGAGCTGGCGATTTCCGGCGACAAATGCGACAGCGGCCGTTGACGACGGATGGGGCGTGTCCAGCGATGCGACAGAGTTCAGAATCCTTCAACTTTATGCAAATGAAGTGCGACTTTTGGGAGCGACAGCCAATAGGAAAGAAGACAGCAGAGCTCATGTGATCATTCTCCTCTCAGCCGTAGATAAACATACGCAATGGAAAAAAAGTAGGCTCTGTTTCTCATTCATTTTTGTTTGTATGTACGGATTTAATTCATATTTATATTATATTTAGTCTTTTGCCTCCAAAATGTTTGTA